>NC_060262.1:16151186-16451186 GCF_021901455.1 Neodiprion lecontei | reverse complement strand
AATAATTATTTTTTAGTAAGTTACAAAATTCAAAACAAAAAGTTATTTTCCTTAAAATACTTCAACCTTTCACCTTGAATATCTTTTAAATGGTTAGATTAATGAAAAAAGTATAAGAGACCATTTTTGTAGAGCGTTCAATTTCCTATAAATATTGACGATGCAACTAATTTAACAATCTATTGGTGATAAGATATGGCCATTTTTATATAAGACTAAATTGAAAATGGAAAACTATGATGAGCATAATCTTCCCGTTAATATTAAGAGCTTAGATTTGGTAAGTACTTTCTAGAGGTAGCTAGGAACTAGTTTTCGTGTGTCGAATCCAAAAAAAAAAATACTTGATTTTTTTGACCCACCCTAATCCATACATGTCTGGATGGGGTGATCAAATAAAGTTTAACTATAATCCGATGCTTATATAAAGTAACACTAAAAACGCTGACCCGAATTAGCTGGATAGTCCGGATGCCTGAAAAAGTGGTAGCTATATAAAGAGTTTTTTGCAGTCTACGTAACTTGCTTTCGACAATTTGCTAGCACCGAAATTGACTTGCATTTTATGCAAACGTGCATATTTTGATCAAACAAATTCCACCTAATTTTCGCAATTCATTACTGAGCTTTCATTCATGCGTCACATTCCTAATGCAGGGAATTTTTTTCATACGTATAGAATGTTTTTCATTGGTAGATTGAAGCTCACACGCTGAAAATCCCTGTTGAGGCTGATACTACAGTTTTTCCTAGAGAATTATGAAAGGAAGATTATGGATGTCAAGATGTAGGAATACGAGAATATAGTGAAAATGTGAAAAATAGAATGATTAGCTCGGGAATTTAGAATTCGTTGAGAATTTTAGATTTCCTAAAGATCGAATTTTTGTTTGCTTTACAAAATCGCTTCTACTAAGAAGAAATTCAATTGTTAAGAATATTTGAATTTTCTGCAATAGCTACATAAAACATATGCCAATTAAACAGTACATTATGTAACAAGGAAATAAAATCGAGTAATCACCAGAGGAAATAAGCAGTTTTATTCCTGCACTTCCGACTTAACTGTGGCCACTTTATTGACTTGAAAAGTGGTTAGCCCATTAGCAAGAGAAGAGCACTACTTTTTTCTCACAAATGCGGGAATCGAGAACTTTTCACCCAGGAATGTAGGGAAAAAGGTATAAGTGGTAATCATACGTTAATTTTGATGATGCTGAAGCTAGCCACCGGTAACGAGCCGCTGATTCACAAAAATGTCATATGCATAGTGATATTCAGGGAAAAATCACTCAAATCAATGTTGTGATAACGTTTCTAATACTTATGTATTGATTTCAATAATTTGATCATGAAAAACAATATGTATACTAACTTTCAATGAATTGATGGTTTGCCATTGGCGGCTAGCTTCAGGTGCATCTACTTTTGTTCTGCTTTACACATCAATAAAGTAGCCATATAGAATTGAGTCGGGAATAAATATTTTTAATTCATTGTAGCAAGGAGACTCAAGTGGTAATAACATCTAATTAAAAGAAAAATCTGAAAATACAAGAACTCACACAAAATCCTACGAAAATTTTGTTTTCTTGTGAAGTTCCAGTTTTCAAAATTTACCTGAACACTAGTGAAATTCTATTTTTATACAAGAAAGTTTCCACCAATATGCTGTAGACAAAAATATTATCAAATAAGTTTGCTATGCTATTTGGAAAATTTTCTGATATGTCTGAATTTCGTAATATTAGTGTGAGCTCGCTACACACTATAAAGTGCAGCAAGTGAATATCGCTACAAGTATGTGTCAAATAATACTGCGTGGATTAAGATCGTGTGCAATCTGAAGCAGTCTGAAGCATGAAGCATGTCAAAAAGTATCTTCTCATTTACACTTTATGACTTTGCAAGGTATTCCAGCCCGTGAATAAAAACTTTCTAATTACTTACAAAAAAAATATACCCAACAACATATAGATTTTTATCTTTATTCAAGATTGCAAATACCTGGATTAAAATTTTTTTCAAATAGACACTGCTAGTTTAAACGATTTGGTTTTAGCAAAGCAAGGTATCCTGTGAGGTAGGGGTGAGTAGGGTAATGAGAGCCTGCGGATAATGAAAGCTGTGTCAAAATGCACTTTTCCAATGCTCGTATTTATGCAAACAGCCTTTGAGTATCTTCGTGAACATCCGACAAATATGTCCTCTCGCGGGCGCCCCTGTAGAATCCCGCGTTTAGTTGCACAATACAATTGTGTTTTTCGCTTCGTGCTTATAAAAAGTACAAAATTTCAACGTTCCGGCAAAGCATTAAAATGCATAATTACTATATTGTATTTACACCTGCTGTATCACCATATATATCTAATTTAAGGTGTCACTTTTAAAATTGCAATAAAAAACAGGATGATATAATTTTTTTATTTTAAATTCGATGTTATGCGGGTAATGGGAGCTATATGATATTGTTATCAAATATTTATTTTTACTTATTATCAGATCAATGACTATTTAGGCAAATGAGATTACAGCGTTTTGAAAGAGGATTAGACTTCTGTCAGACTTACTGAAATTAATGGCTCCCATTTGACATATAGAACACTAAATGGCTCCCATTTCCCAAAGTGTCGCGTAATGGGAGCGAATGACATATCTTAAGTCAAAAATCTTTTTAACCAAATATTCTCTTACTTAAAGATATTTCGAAAATTTTCCGGTAGCCAGATAAGTAAAGCTTAAATTCGTAATTAATCAACAAACAAATTATATAAATTATGAGTGTTACTATGACAATTTTTCCTCTAAACGCGTTATTGCATCAATGTTACATAATGTAGTTTGTCAAGATATTTCGATCAAGTAACTGATAGAAAATGAGGGTACTGGCACACTGTACTAAGTATGCAATTTGTGAAATAATATTTTTTTTTAATTTCTCTGAAATTTCTTAAAAATATACAAATTTTCTGACTTCTACCAGTTATTCAATTACTACAGAATTGCTTGATTTATAGGGGGAAATCCCCCAGTGCCGGACGCATAAGGTTATTCGTTAATAAAATCATAACCCATGTAAAAACATAATGGTTTTTATTGTTATGTTCATCTTTCGAGTATTTTGAATGATATGGTAACTTTGTGAATTGTTATTTAACGTTAAACTAAGTAAGAAATATTATTGTATTTAGTAGTAAAAACCAGTAAGTCAGAAAAGTGGTACCTAGTAGCGGACACCGATAGTACGAATGGAAAGCAATGATTAATAAATCTTGCAATGGTCACAAATATATTGGTCAGAGAACTTTGGAATATCTGAGCACACCTCATGCGCTAGTTCTTTGAAATTTCAGCACTTTAAAATACTTTTTCGTACTGCAAATTTCAGTGCAGCTTCTCTAACTGTTTTATTTCCACCCAAGACTTTTTAAACTGCCTTTTTCATGTTTTCTTTGGGAAATTTTCACTTTTTAAGTATTTTTGATTGGTTACTCATGGTAAAATATCACTAAAACCAGTAGGAGCAAGTTTTGTATAAATAACAAAAATATGAGAAAAAAATGGATATCTGGAACTGGGGGACAAATCAAGTATCCGGTATTAGGGACCTGTAAAGCATGCCTGAATGATAAATTATGTGCTTGTTCACAATATATCAAGTTTCATTGAACATTGTTTGAAAGAATACATACCAATAAATATCCCAGAGGAAAATCAAAACAACAGAACGACTAATTCTTCAAAATATACACGTGTGAAAATTAGGTGTGACGCAAATTTATCCGGACTTAAACATGAACAAACTCTCAGCAATGCACGAATGCACGCTGCTGCTTGCGGTATACCCCCGTCGCTACGTTTATTGCATATGTTCGAATCACGCAAGAAAACTGTAGATACTGTTTTGACTTTGGAATATACTAAGTGTGTCCGGTACTAGGTGCTGTCCAGCGTTACGGGACTTCTCCATACCTTATTTGCAGACTTCGTCACTACCCTGTTGAATAAGAAAAAAGATCTGATATACCTGAGGGTAAGTGATTGGTGCCAGCTTTTTGTCCTTGAGTCGTTCGATGGTTTCCTTGTCTTCGCGTAAGTCAAGTTTGGTACCAACTAAGATGATTGGAGTGGTCGGGCAATGATGACGGACTTCAGGATACCATTTGGCTCTCACATTTTCAAAACTAGCAGGATTTACCAGCGAGAAGCATATCAAAAAGACATCGGTCTGTGGGTAGGAAAGTGGCCTGAGCCTATCGTAATCCTCTTGACCAGCCGTATCCCAAAGGCCCAGATTTATCGGTTTACCATCCACCATGACGTTTGCAGAATAGTTGTCGAATACCGTTGGGATATATTCACCAGGAAATGCATTTGTTGTGTAGCTAATCAGCAAGCACGTTTTACCCACGGCCCTGTTTGAAAATTGTAACATTCAGTACTGATTTCGAACAGGTTCTTCAATAATTGGAAATACTAAGTTTTCATTTGATTAATTTTAAACGTTTTTCATTGCAATTTGAATAGCGCACACAAAAGAGAAACAGTGATTAGTACTGCTAATGACAGTTAGTACTAGAGAGACAGTACTGTGTGGATATTTTCTAAATTTAACATGGTCCAATTGTGATTTCACTAGAATCATGTCCACTGATGAAATTTTTTAATGATTAATGAAAAGAATTGGGACCAAAACATGGTTTTGGATGTAGTAGAACTACCTCTGAAGAGTTTGAAAAAATGTTAATGATGTCATACATTTTTATTGGGTTAGCTCTATTCGGGCACAGATTAAAGAGCATGATTTTTACCGTATATCGTATAACAGAGAGATTGGAAGGCATGTGGGTAAAGGAATCCGTTGAGATTCATATTGCAGAAGAAAGGGGAGGTGTGTGATCTAATTGCAAGGAAAAAGTAGCCCTCAGATTTCGTGCATTAACGTTCGATAGTTGAAAATCCAGATTTCTTTCTCTAGTCAACACAACTAGTTGAGTTGCAATTGTTTCACAGGAGATCAAAGGTCTGAACATTTTGAGGAACAGCCTTTACGATGACACGACGATGACCATTGACCACACACCAAGAAGATAGTGTCAGAAAAGCATCTCTTTTTATCCCCTAACTCGTTTTTGTTACGCATAGCAGGTCTCGACCAGAACGTGATTATAGTATTTGAAACCTGTAGGACCAACTCACCCGTCGCCGACCACAACACACTTGATCGCTTGCATTATCACGGATAATCTGTGGAATAAATCGCAAGAAACGAAGGAGAAATGTAACCGAGACTAGATCACTAGACCACACGTAAAGGGCGGGGAGACAGCCACGGGAGATACACTATGTACTGCCGGAGTATTTTGATAACTCTGCATCACAGTCATGTATATTAGTCGGATATATTTAATTATTTCTGAAAAGAATAGTAACGCAGCAGTAAAAAAATTCTTCCAGCCATCGGTTAGGTATAATTCAAAGTTGATATCACGTCTAATCTCAACTTAAAGTAAATCCATTTATTCAAGCGATTAGTTGTGATTTTGACGGCCGTAGGTGACTGATAAACACTTAAGGATACAACTGACAAAATGGGCGCCATGTGGCGTCAGCAAGTGTTTGCGCTTGACGCGAAATACAATTCCTACCGAGCCTTAGATCAACCTAATCTCAGTACGTAGTCTAAACATTCTTGCATCGGTTAAACATAAGTACGTTCGGTAGAAATTTGTTGGGATAATATTCTCGAAGCATAACGGATAACTTTGACAGATGCCATTTGGGAGTTGTCAGTTCAATTTCGATTATTGTATCGATACGTTGACCAGTCGATTTTTTCATTCTACTTATGCCTGGTCTACTCGCGTATTTTGAATGAGAGTATTTATCCAATTATAGTTGGAGTCTGGTGCTGAGTGCCAATAAAATACTAATACGCGTCCTCAAAATGCGTTGAAGTTTTACGTCTAGATGAGGCTAAGAGGAACCTCGGCATTTTGCCGCATGGTTAAATTTGTCATTATTTGACTATCTTGTCCTGAACTACCGATAAGGAAGAAATTAATATGTCGGAATAAGATGAGAAGTAATAACGCCACATAGCTACACTATCTTTGGAATACTAAATTAGGAATATTTTCATATTCTCTTATTATTTTAGCAGAAATTTTTTTTTATTTGCTGAAAAATACGTACATTTACTCAAAAATCATCTTGAATAATATGAAAAATTTTCTAAACCGGAATTTTTGCAAATTAGTTTTAAGAAAAGTCACTGACCGATCAAATACTGACAAAAATAATTCCAGAAATGAAGATTTCCCTCACAAATTTTAGCGTTTTTCGAGGCAACTCAGAGGTTGTAAAATTAGCATAAAAGGTTAGAGTAATTTCAAAAACTCATTTTTCCAAAAAGTTCTAACTTCTGGTTATAAACCTTATTTTTTTCGCATGCAAAATATTTTCTATAATTCTTCCAAAATTCGCCAAATGGAAATTTTTTGAGTAAATCATATGATTTCAGAGTTTTTCAGAGAATACTTTTTCCAGAGTTGTATAATTTTTTACTATAAACGAGCTTATGCCAAATCGCAAATATCTTCACTAAGCGTTTCAAATCAAAACCTAGGAGCTTCTTCAATTGAGTATCAACCGCATTAATAATACTATTGACCAGGGACAAAGGAAGAAAGTATTAATTCCAAATGCTGGTAACAGAGTGACCTAAGCAAGTGGAATGGGCAAGTGTATCAAAGCACCTACATTTCCGAATATGAATATTTCTGGCTTATTGTTAGTCATTAGATTATATACATGCCCAGCATATAAGTTTATATTCTCTTTGAAAATCTATCCATCTATAATGAAAATGTTACTTAATTATGAAAGATAAAATTGTAATCATTTGCTACAACAAAAACTAGAACTTAAAGAAATTTTTAAACATATGTGTTTTTTGTTTTAAAACCTGGGATATATTCCTCATCTTAACTATTAAGGCAAGAAAAAAAAAAAAAAAAAAAAACGAATGTTTTCAACATAAAAAAAATACTTGAATTTATTCAATACTCAATTTGCTAAGACGATGGTGGTTGTCTGCAGGCAGGTTACTTGACAATTCATAGATTATGCATCATTGTGAATTCACTGTATATTTATAGTGATTTTTGGGTATTATTTTTTTTGTTGTAGCTTCTAATACTATTCTTAATCACAAACTAATGAACCATTGTTAATAGTTGGAAATATGGAATTTTTTTCAATAATACAAGAAACAAAGAAGAGTGTCAAAATTAACTTGACAACTTAATTTTCGACAATAGCTGACAGTTGTTTTGCCTAACTGACTCAAGTTTAGTACTTATTCCTATAAATGTTGAGAAAATTCGTGATTCCAAGATTGTGACCATATCTCTTACCAGCTCTGGAGTAACTCACTGGTTACATTTTAAGGCAATCTATCTATTCGCAGCCACCTGTTTCTGTTCTTATATTTAAAATGAAAGTCGAATTTTCAAGCTGCATTGACCTGATATTACTATAATTGCATTTTTCTTTATAGGAACCTTGTATATACGACGCCGCTGTCAATTGCTCAGAGAGAATTTTCCAAAGGAATCTGAAATCCACATGAACTACCTGAAAATCCGGTCTCAATTATTGCAACGCAGGTATGGAAATATTGCAGAACAGAGCTGTACAAGTGCAAGCAGTCGAAGTCGTTCAACAAGCATTCGCAGTTGTAGTATTTCACGATTGTCTGAGCAGGAGTTTAAAATGAATGCAAGTAACTCAGGCTTTCAGTCACCATTAATGAATGAGATGGGTAGAAAACAAACTGCCTTTCAGGCGAGAAGATCAATTGCTGAAAATTATGCCTTTGTTGGTGTCCATCACATATTTGATCAACATTCTGCTGCTGTGTCAATGTTGAAATTTGCTAACAATGATCGATCAAAGTTGTGCTGTGCTTCTTTAGATGGCATTATTTCAATCTGCGAAGTAACTGGTGTCACTGGAACTCCACCCAAAGTTGTTGCATTGCTAAAAGGTCATCAGAAAGGAGTTACAGCTATTGATTGGAGTGTCAGCAATGATTTGGTAGTCTCATGCTCACTCGATGCTTCTATTAGACTATGGAGTGTTCAATACACATCGTTGGATCCAGGGACATTTGAATCTGATCCCTTGAAGGCAACTTGTTTACGGGTTGTGAAGGATCAGCTTTGTGCCGCTATCTTGTGTTGCGCTTTCCTCCCAGCCAACAACAACTTGGTTATTACTGGCAATTCGCATGGATTACTACAAGTTCTAAATGTATCTACTGGAATTTATCCTCGGGAAGGCACTGCAAAAATTGGCGGAAAGGTTTCAATGTTAATTGTATTGTATTAATTCATAAAGCTTTAAGCTATTGGCAATATTTACACTATAACAATTTGATACGAACCATCTCAGCAATTTACGAATCTTATGATGGGTTCATAGAAGAAATCCCTTGGTTGGTTTAAAATTTGATATTTGATATGTGTATCATATCCTCGTTGTAAACAAAGCTATTCATCACTCAAGTTTAAGTACTTTCTAAATTGTTTAGTTATCCACATTATTTGATGTGTTTTAAAAGGATTTGAAAATTTTAGAGATGTACCTAAATTTCATTCTTACCTTTTTTTCATTTCATTTTACATTTTCATTTTCGTTGACTTTGATTTCAAATTTTTCATATAGTTTTCAAGTACTTTTTTGAATTTTTCTCCTGGAGGACAAACATTTTTCATTTGATTTTGAAACTACGAATTTTTGTCGCATTTGATATGATGACAGTTTCTTTTAAATCTGGTACAGAGTAAATTTTGTGAAACCATGAAATCAGCTTTGACTTTGTTGTTACTAATTGTAAGGTAAGCTATTCGCTGTGCTTTTTTGAGCCCTTAGTTTAAATAGTCAGTCTTTGTAAAACATATTTATGATAGTCGTTAACATTTGAAGAGAGAGTGATATTTTATAGTTTTTAAGAATATTTACCAACAACAAATTTTCTAGGTAATATTGAATTTTGTTTTTCTTTTTACATCGATATTGAAATACTTTTACAGTTTCAATTTTTAAAATGACTGCATTTTGTTGGTCGCTGAGTATTTTTTGAAAATTTTCTAAATTTGAAGATTCTCGACAAAAGTAAAATCATTACTTTATCCACAACATCTTTGGAATGGCAGCATAGATGAAAGTAAATCAAACGCAACATTTCTCATGCTTTAATTCCTTCGATTCAATGTAGTACCAATATTCAAATAGGTTCAATTTTTTTTATCTTAAAATAGTCGATAATCCTTTCATTTAAATTTTGATGTCAAAGACTTATTTAAGTTAAATTGACAATCTGATCAATGATGTAAATATTTATTGATTGAACTGTTTTCTTCAAACTTTCTCTAATTGTTTTCATTTCGTATTGTATCAATGCTTTTTATATTTTGGTATACAACTCTGAGAAATATTGTAAAGAATACCAGTTATGTTTTTAGCAAAATTAAAATTTTTCCGTGGACAGTGGAGATCCATCTAACTTCTGAACACTACAACACTTATTATATTATATTCTTTTGAGCCCACAGCCAGTTCTTCTATAGATTTTCAAAAAGCGATTTCTACAAAAATATGCATCTAATCGAAATGCAATGGCATTCATCAAACTTTTGAAAATCACGAGGAAAAGTGAATATTAAATAATAATTCGATTTACAAAAAAATTACTAAAATGGAAAATAACAGATTAAAAGGCCTATAAAACAAAAATCGTCGATTACGAAATATTCTTCAAAATGTTTCATTCACACGAGACGTTTAAACTTCTACAATTTCATAGGGAACTGAATGAATTTTTTTGAAGAACATGGCGTTGTAGAAAATCCAGCTCGAACTTGTTAGTTATCGTTGTGAATTTTCAGATTCTATCATTAGCATGTGAAGAAAGCGGCGGAGGATCCTTGGTGTGGGCAGGAAACGATAGGGGAAGTGTAATATCTTGTCAGCTCGAGGTGGGCTCAGGTCGTTTAACGAAGCTTCGACGGATTGATGGAATTGGTGGAGGAATAACAAGTCTTTCTTGGCGATCCTGGCTGTCCAAAGAATCTCCTTGGCCTACTCTTTTATTGAATAGTGCCTGTAACAGTCTTTGCCTTTATCGAATAATTGATCATCACGGGACACTATCGCTTGTGAGAAAGTACCCTGTCAGACACAGGTAATCTGTAAATATATTTTCAATCCCTTCTTTCCTAAAAGTATTATATTTTTTCACTAGTCGGGATTTTGAATTTTCGAAAGTTAAAACACGTTTTCTGTTGATCTCAGTTTTCTTTATTTTTTAAGATCTGCTATGGTCGAATTCGACGCTGACATATATACCATATCTCGAATCTCCAAATATAAGAGTCCACATATCTCAAACGCGAAAAAGGCTTAATTAATAGCCCCATTGTATACGCAATTCTGAACAAAAACACTACAATTCATTTTTATTTGAGGAAGAAATAAAGAAATGGTAAAAATTCTACGAAATCGCAAAGCAAATTCGGGTGCAGTTCTCCTACAGCACCTTTTATGGATGAATAGCATGGAAAACTTTTCGAGGACCCTATTTCCATTTAGTACTATATTTTTAGTTCACCCTGACACCACAAACAGCAAAGTAATTTTTAAACATGTCTATGAAATTACTCATGTATTAAAATGTCACCAGTTAGGAATTTCTATAGGTCTCCTGATCCAATTCCCGCGATAGATATTGCTAAAGTCGTAGAAAGTTACAGGTGTGCCTTAAATAATTTCCGGCAAGTGCTGGCATTAAAATTATATTAAATTGTTGCATTATTACTCCGATTATTAAGAGTATTGTTTTACTATTTCAGAACATTATACAATCCCCATGAAGTCTCATGAAAGGGGTAACCATGTAAAATCCGCCCACAGTGATTTTTAAAAATCCAAATGGCTGATCGATTTCTAATTTAGGAAAAGAAAAATTTCTGAAAATTTCAGCTTTTAAACCAAAAGAGTTACGACTTATCGTTAATTTAAAAATCGTTTTCTTCAGTATTTATTTTGTTGTAACTATTCTACTCAATATTTTTTAACAAAAATATTTTTAATAAGAATTATCGATAAGAGTCGTTGAAAAGTAATTATTTTGTAGGTTTTTAATACTTTTGTTGAAAAAAAAAAAAAAGTTTTTTTTCGTTATATTTAAATATGCTTATTTCGGGTGTCACGCTGGCAAAAATATTTCTCTGAAAAACTCTGCGAAATTTCTCTGCAATTTAAAACTTATGGGACACGTGCGAAATTTTGCAGAGAAATTCGGCAGAGTTTTTTAGAAAATTATTTTTGAATATCTCTACTATTGACTGAGCTTCTTTGATAGACTCCACATATTTTTCTTGAACCTCACACTACGAAAATTTTCTACGATTTTCTACATCATTTGGAACACTTTCATAGTTTTGTCGTAGTATTTCTCGTAGATTATCGTAATTTTGTATAAATTATGTTAGTAATTTTGTCGTAGAACTTTCCATGGAATATCGTACTTTTGCGTAATTTATCATGGTTTTTTTTTTACTTTTCTGTAATCCTGTGGTCATTTTCGCAGATGATTGTATCTTTAGCTAATTTTTTTTTCATAAGACTCACCTAATTAAGACAAAATGAGTTCAATGTTTACGACAGGTTCTGTAAATCCCTCTACATCGTACTCAGAAGATGAAAAGTTCAGTCTTCGGATATAGACCGAAATTTTACTCGGTACTTAAGTTGTCTGCAATAGGTTTTTTTTTGTGAGAGTGATGCGACATCTAACGGATGGTTTGGATCCAAAATTGTAATTATTTTTCATAGAGAATTATAGATTTTTATAATTTATCGTAGAAATTTGTACTTTGCTACGAAAAATACTATGAGAAATGTTTGCAGAGAAATGCAGACAAATTCTCTTAATTTCTCTCCATTTCTATGAATCTCTCTGTAAATCTCTGAAAATGTGTGTAGAGTTTTTCAGGAAAATTTTGCAGACTTTCTCAGAGAAATATTTTCGGGAGGGCAGTCACGAAAATTTTACCATGTAAGAAAGAGTAAGAAAAGAGTTTTTTGTGAAAAATTCGTGATTGACACCCGAAAGGAATATATAATGACAAAAATTTTTTCATTTTTTTTTTTTAACAAAAGGGATGGTTAAAAACTTAGAAAATAATTACTTTTCAACATCTGTTATCGATAATTCTTACCAACAGAATTTTTGTCAAAAAATATTCAGTAGAATAGTTAAAATAAAATAAATGGTGAAAATACGTTTTGTTTTTAATTAAGTCATAACTCTGGGTTTAAAAGTTGAAATTTTCAGAAATTTTTTTTTTTTAATTACAAATCGATCAGCCATATGGAGTTTTCAAAATCACTGGGGACAGATTTTATATGCTTGTCCAGCTATAACCAAATATCACCAACCCCTTATACTTTCACCAATTTCCAATCGCCAACCTAGACACACTATCTTTTGTAACAAGATAAAATTCTGAAGAATACCGATTAGCTATTATATGTTTCTCAAGGAATATAACGAAAAGTTGGCTAGTAAATTAAAACAGTTGAGTATGAAATGTTGGTCTGGTTAGCATGACATGTATCATGAGTATATTGTAGGGCACCAATCAATAATTCGTTATACAATTAGTTGTAATGTATCAGTATGATATTGGGCCACTGAGAATTATAAATCTTTAGATGAACTCGATCACCAAAGATGTGATCTAAATTTGTTGTTGATGTAGTAGAGGATTTGCCTTGCACACATAGTTTATCTATTTGGTATCGGTTAAAATTCACCGATTTAAAATTATGAAGGTTACATGTAATTGTAAATTCTTAATACTAAGCGAATAACTTGAATAATCTCGTTACACTCGTTATTTGGCCACCACTTTGGTTACTAATCTTTTCATTTCTGGATTTTTTTAGATATCTTGTCGAAATTATCATCTGATTTTTTTTAACACAAAATGTTGAGAAATTAACAAATCAGTAGATAAATGATGACAATGTTGTTCACAGGCAATACCTGGTCCGATCAACATTCTGTCCACAAATGGGGGCATGCTTAATAGCTACTGGGTCGGAGGACGGGGCTATCCATCTGATAGATTCTTCAAGGGAAGGCAGAGGAGCTCGAGTGAATCGTCTCCAAGGTCATGCTGCACCCACACTAGCTCTTTCTTTCAATTACGATGAATCCCTATTAGCAACTGCCGATCACCAAGGTCTTATAATTGTGTGGCGCAACCATCAACATCATCATCAGTAGTTATTCTAGTTTAGGCATGTAGTAATCATTGCTTCGGATTATCATGAACAGATTGTCAATATTCAAGATAAATATTTGCATTGTTGCGTAACATTCATTTGTACACTTCCAAAAGAATTGTCTGAAAACTATTTTTTTGACGGCATATTTTTCCTGTACTTGAAGAATATTCATATACAGAAAGAAATTGACTAGCAAAATAACTAATATTGCAGTGGGGCCGATTCAGACACATTCCATGTGGGAATAGAACAAGTTTCTGAGGTATTCCAATTTATAAGCACAGCTTTTAGGATCCAAGGTTCATTGAACAATTTGTATTTTTTTTTAAATCACTGAAAAATGCCCTATAACTTTGTTCTGTAATCCTGTATATATGTAATAAAACTTTACATCAGTAATTTCAAATATAATTAACAGTATGATCTAATATAAGGAACGTTAATTTACAAAAATTGAAAACACCCTCTCCAACTTAGCCCGACGAATTCCTTACGTAGTTTTACATACTTGAAACAAAATTATATTTCTGCCTAAAATTTATCTGTGTTACATCAAACTGATCCAAGTAACAATATGTTTATCCCTTTTTTTTTTACTTTCCGAATAATTTCTATGGGACTATTGATTTCATATCAGTTATCAATTTATTCATTTTCAAGTGAATAGGTGTGGTATTTACATAGAACAGATGTATCAGTGTCAAAGTATGTTATAAATAGGCTTATGAATTAATGGAGTGGCTAATATTTTAACTGTAATCTAGATTAAGCAGCTAGATGCGATTCACCTGAGCTGTAAATTAACCGGGTTTGTGGTGAAATGTTTTGTTTATGTTTGTACTTTTGAAAATCATTTTAACATCAGTAGATTGACTACATGTACATACATTTTTAAAATAAAAAAATTTTTTTTTTTTAATTTCCAATTTTGTCAAATTTATAAGTAATAAAACATACCTACAAAATTTAAATGACATTGTTCATTTCTTTCATTAAAAAAAAAAAACTTTTGAAAAGCAGTCGAATTCTCACCCGCTAGACCGTAAGGTCCCCTTAAAATCGATAGTACTTAAAATCTTCATGAAAAATTGTGTCAGTGAAATTATTGACGAACACGTATGCTGCCCTTATTTCTTGTGGTAAGGATTACCACGGCAGTACATTACTACGACATTACTTGAAAATATATTGAAAAATACGGCAACTCTTCAAATTGACCACAAGTATGGTAAAACACTTTTATAGAATGGTTGAACTAAAATTTCACTGGTAAACTTTCTCGTTAAAGAACGGTAATCACTCCTGATAAACCATGCAAAGGATGCATAATAATAAATGCGTGGGATACTTATACAGTAATTACTCAGCATAAGCAAATTATTATTATTATTACATTGAAATATATTTAAAAATTCTGATACGTTTTGTTTTTGGAAAATCTGCCGGGGGCGTGGCTTCTCCTTGCGGCAGAAGCAGTAACTATTCTAAAACGCATTTTTAAATCAGCTTTCGTGTTCTTATGTGAAAGCGTGTATTTATTTACAGTTATTAAACTCATAAACTCGAATTTTCAAAAAAAATTTAATAAAATATGAAAATTTCAATACAAGAAATTTGTGAGTTTTCAAATACTCAGCCTAGTCATAAAAATTTTATTGGTGGTGAAGATATACTTGATGCGGGACATCTAATGAAATGTGGCCTACAGCAATCAGATACTAGTTGTGATAATGAGTATAAAATAATTGCATTCTGTCTCCAAACTTCTCGTTTAAAAGATCCACCGCATGAAATTGTGGGTGCAATATCGCAACACTGGCTGCAATGAAAAATAAAATTTAATGTTTATTGTTTTTTATTTTTTCTGACAAATATTACACTACAAAAAATTTCATTTCATATTGATGATAAACAAATAATTATGAAATGAAATTCTATAGGTAATTACTTACATGTTGGTATGAAGTCATTTTTGGTGAAATGTAATGAACACTTTTTTTGACTGTGTAACCTCATTCCCAATTTTCAATGCTTTTATCCAAGCTAATCGACGATCAATTACTTCATCTTCACCAAATTTATTTTTAATTACTACAAAACTAGAATTTGCCGAAGGAAAAGTGTAAAATCGAACTGTATTGTTCTTACTAGACTTGCTATTACACCCATACACGCAGCAGAAAGTTTTATTTTTATTTTCTCGTGGTGGAAACTCCATGATTAAATTTTTTGATCAAATATTGAAATTTAAGATGTTTTTAAGTAATAACTAAGCTTATAGATAATAATTGATTACTTAATATTTAAAAAAAAGTTTAACACTTTTAAACTACATTTCTCACATATTATATTTGGTATCAGCAGTTTAAGCTTGACCTGCATAGAGTAGTTTATATTTGATCCGTCAGGTAGCGTATCTGAGTGGATGATTTCCCATTATATAGAGTACAGGCCTGCTTCTTCTTTAGCTTACTACACTTCACCATCTCACAACTTTATATTATGGTCAATTGACGCATTCGCATAACTGTGTAGTAATGTAGGCAGTATGCAATGACTTCTTCCATATACAAGTCACACGGAAATAAAAACTTACAATTTATCAGAACATCGTCAATTGTCGCCTGACATAAATTAGGCATGCCATCATTTGCAGTTAGGGTGTATACACCCGTATTCATAGTCCTTCCTTGAGGAACAAGGATTCCTTGTTCTTCATTTCACGTTCCATGGACCTTCCTCGACAGAACAAGGAGCCTTATTGGCCTCCTTCTTTCAAGGCAGGTCTCAAGCTTCCTTGAGGGAACCTTCGGCACTGCGATTGGCTGTTTCGTTTCATGTAGCCAACGCTTGCGCTTGCGCTTAGTGTCTATGCACTTATGACCCGTATGACGCATATCATAGCCAGTCTACACGTTAATCTCTTTGAAGTTATACACTCTCATCACCGACGCAACTTGACAATGAGAGCCAAGCGCTTTAAGTTAGATTTAAATCACGGTCTTATAGACAGGTCTGGGCAGCCCCCTGACACACGGTGCTAAAAGTGGTTCGCAAAATGTCCCTCGATTCTGCCGCCAATTTCCACCCTACTAGCGCTCGTAGTTACCTGACGAGCTTGCGCGCGGTCAGCGAGGGCAGCGAGCGTGTCAGAAGTCTACTACTAGCGCCACGTAGAGGAACTAAAGAACGGGGACAAGATGCGTACAATTTTTTAGTATACGAGCAGTGGTGAGTGTCAGGGGGTTGGGTCTGGGCACTGCCCCTTCCTATATAACGCAGCGTGACAGTCTTGAAGCCTGTGTTTCTCAATTTGTGCACCAAAGACCGGAGCGCTACAATCTCCGAGGCTGGTCTGCAACAAAGAGAGGAATACAGGGCAGCCGTCTTTTTCTCCGTACGCTTGCGTGCTAGGCTTGCAGATTTGTATAATGTTTTGATGGGTTATTTGTTCTGATTCAGATCGTAATTAAGACTCATATTAACAGAAAGGTTACTTTAAGTGCATCAATAGTAAATTGAATTCAACCCGTAAAATCGAATCGCAAGCCGAAGAACCAAGTGGAAGAGCGAAAGTTATAAGCGAGTTCATTTTTACCCATTTTTATTTTTTTTTTAATAAATATTTCGCAACACATAACGATAAATTTATACCGAATAAATAATAAAATACTGGCGTAGATATTGAACTAAGTAAACTGTCGAAAGAGGTAAACGGATTGTAAATAAAGAAACAGTTGCCGCGCATGCGTACTAAGTAGGCCTCTTCCTCACTGGCACTAGCGGCGAAAATTCACAACATCGGCTTCATTTTCGAGCACGGTTTTATAGCCGGAGTGCCCAGACCTGTGTATACGACCGTGATTTATAGCCTAGTGGCGCTTTGATCACCAGTTTTACCACCATGAGCAATCACATATCCCTAAATACGTCTTCCTTCTGGAAAGGAGAGCCAAGTTGTGACTTTGAAACGAGGACGCCTTTGAGACTCAAGGAAGCCTTCATCAAGGCGTCCTTTATCCTTGAGATAAGGAGAGACTATGAATATGGGTATAAGATGCCCTTTTGTTTTAATGTTGACTAGATCGGCTTCTTTGGTGCAGCAATAAGAATCAGTTAGTTCATTTTTGAAAAAAACTGTGCATGTCTCACACGTGCTTACTTTTGACAAACGAACAGTTTCAGGTCACAACAACAATTATATCTTTCGTAACTGGAATATCATCTTTCCTTCTGGATCTAGGAGCAATTTTCGTCTGAAAATATCGGTATGAAAAAAGTGTTTTTTGCAAATAAAATGATGGTTATTAAGAGCAATGCCACATTTTTTGATACTGCTGGACTATTGCTCAAATAGTATGGGATCTTTAGGAGCACCAAACATAGAAATTGTTTCTTCAGCTCCCACACATTCGCTGCTACATTCGGGTAAAAAACGGTCACTTACCATTTTCTTTTTCAGAGTGCAAGGCAGAGACTAACACCCGTATTCATAGTCCCTCCTTATCTCAAGGATTAAGGACGCCTTGATGAAGGCTTCCTTGAATCTCAGAGGCGTCCTCGTTTCATAGTCACAACTTGGCTCTCACTTCCAGAAAGAAGACATATTTGGGGATATGTGATTGCTTATGGTGGTAAAACTGCTGATCGAAGCGCCACTCGGCTATATTTAAATCTAACTTAAACCGCTTGGCTCTCATTGTCAAGATGCGTCGGTTGATGAGAGTGTGTATAACCTCAAAGAAGTTAACCTGTAGACTGGCTGTGATCCGCGTCATATGGGTCATAAGTGCATAGACGCCAAGCGCAAGCGCAAGCGTCGGCTACATGAAACGAAACAGCCAATCGCAGTGCCGAAGGTGTAACATCCGACCGGAACGTCCGTATGTTTTATCGACTGTTATTACTGCATGTTACTTTTATCAACTAACCAAACTCGAAGTACGACAATCTTGTAACCATAAGAAATTAAAACAACTGTCTAACTATTTGGAATATCCCTAGATAGAAATAACTATGACATTCACTAACCAAAGCTTAAAAACCATGTTACGAGATCTTCGCACTACAAAGAGCTATAATATTATTATACGTTATTATATATCACTATCGTATTAACACCATAATTAACTAACACGATTATATCCAATTATTATATAGCACTTGACAATGCTATTTGTGCATTCGGAGCCGGGAGCTATACTATAAGCAACTTACGCTATACGATATAGCCTGGAGTATAGAAGACTGTAAAACCATAGATAAATGTATAACCAATGTAATGAAAAGATAGCACTGCTGCAATAATCCATAAAACCAGAGACTGCAAAACCTTCAAAACCGTGAATACTAATTATCCCGCATGAACTATACCTTCCTCCGTAACGCCTTATTGTAGGCAACACGCGCAACGTTTTGAAGGCAATGCAGATCTCCAATGTGGAGCCATACAGAGCTTCGTCTGGAGAACACATTAGGAAACTTACCGACGAAACGATTGAACGTAAATCAACTCGCAATAAACTCAAAGATGCATACGTGTCAACGCCCAATAACAGGCAACCAACAAACATAAGAAAAACGTTCTAGAAGCTTCCAAACCGATTTATATCAGTATAAGAATTAATAATTACAGAAGAGAATTATATACGAAAGCACACATGTAAACCTGCTCTAAAACTATGAATTATCAAATTGTTAAATACCCTATATCTGTTAAGATAGTTATAACACAAACACCTAAGAATATTCGCAGCAGCGCGATTCTAATAATGTTAAGCAAATAGCAACTATGTCTCATAAACAATCGCTATTGTACTCCAGGTGAATAACGACAGTAATCAATTATAAACATACGCAATTTTATATAGATAGACGCTATAAAACTAAAAAAAACGAAAAGTAACCGATATGGTGATCTTAATATATAGACTTTGTAACGAACAGGATAGTAAGAATATTTAAGAAGTAAACTACCACTAGAATCCAGCGCATCGTGACCCCGAAAATGCACACGGCACTAACGTACACCACGAAACATGGGTCACCTCTAGCACACACGCACTGCGATTACCATATTATGAAATAGCTGCTAAAATCGGCCCGGGTCCTACCGCCCACAGGGGAGATGAAGCACGGTAGCCGAGAAGCCAAGGGGGGCTTACTGCCCCAACACCAAAGCCCACGCAGAGTGGAAAATTACCTTGCAACGACCCTACCCCACACCACCACAGCAACACAGCGTTATACCACATGTAAAAATCTTGCAATATAGTAATAGCTAAAGAACTAAAAGCACAGGCGAACATGCGGCGAAGATGTCGTGCCCTCATTCTAATTCTTATAAAAAGGGGGAAGGTGCGCAGAAGTTGACAAAAGTTAAAGAAGGGGATCGTTCTGCGCAACGATCGACACCTATAAAAACGGCGACCGATCATCGGATCGTCCTCTTGATTTCTACCACCAGATTCGTCATCTTGTTCCGGTACAGTCTCGCGGTAAAATCCTTTTACCTTTTGCATTTTAACTTTTCCTACAACGTTACTCTGCCCAAAAATCCAGTGAGCTTTCAGCTCCATTTTGTCATATTAATTTAAGATCTTACACTAAGTAACCCCGTTGTTTGTGACTTGAAATATTGAACTTCAAATAATCAAAGTATCCAAATATATTAAAATCAGTCATTCCGTTAAATCCTCTCACCTACGCTGCAAGTCATCATATTCAGATTATTCTCAAAAGGTAAGCCAATTAATTAAATCTTTCATCCAACAATCACTCCTTCGTCGGTTCGTTCGATTAGAGCGATAGAATGCCCGTTGTCCGGTGTATTTCAATACTTTATCGGTAATTGGTGACCCAAACTACTGATGTGAGTCTAGCTGTAGCTGTGCGAACGATTCCAGTGTCTAACATCTGGAAATTTCCACCAGGTACCATACCGACTTCACACCAACATAACTGTCGTGTAAAAAATTAGCTGTCTCAGATTCATTGGCCCCAAGTGTATGTGCGTGAGGCCCCTGGCGGATAGTAGTACAAAGCTTTAGATTACTTCACTTGCAAATTTAAATATCTCATAATCATCATCATTATTTTCATGAAAAAATTGAAAATCAAACAAGTAGCATTGATTTTTCGTAATTACGAGATGCTTGTGGAACACTAGTGTGATTTTGTTTACAGTGTCCATTCAGGGCCTGTTTCAAAAAAGCTATATCATCATTAAAATAGGCTTATATCATAATTCCATAAATCAAAACCAAGCTCTGCTAGAGTTAAACCGATTCTACAACTGAATGGCATAAGAGCAATAAGCCCTCGAGATAATGCACTTGAACAACGGCCAGGAAAGCTAGAACGTTATACATTACACTTACCTATTGGTAAATAAACTTCGAGTAGAGGTGCTTTCAAGTTTAATAACGTCTACAATTCGTGAATTGTAACGTTTGCTTTCGATTATTCTAGGTATCTTAATATTATCTTTCGATACTGATCATATTGAAAAAGTTTTTATAAAATCAATTATTTAGTCTTAATTCTGATGAGCATCGAAGATTTCGAATTCCCAGATCTAGAAAAATTATATTTCATCCTGAATACAACACTGCTTCTTTTATTTTAAATTTTTTATACTCTGAGTTCCAAGTGATTCCCGAAAATAAGAGACGCAGCACTGTAATAACATCAAAATTCAATAATTATACCCTCAAAAGCTCGAAACCACCATAGAAGAATATTAAATCTGTAGTGAATTGAGTAGTCAAATATGCTGTGGACTGATTTAATTACTACGAGCAGTTACAATTTAAAATCGAATTTTTTGTAAGTAAACTATAATACATTTTTTCCTCAATATTATAATGCTTGAACGAGTCTAATTTTAAAAAGAATTAATAGATTCTAGTATTCTTTGCGTCAACTATTGTATATCAGCATATCTGTTTGATTTGGTTATGCAGCAGTATCAAAAAATGTTCCTATGATAGAAGTCACTTGTTCCGGTGTATATTTAGCATGTTTTGCAGGATTTTTGGAGAATGGGATACCGCGATATTTAGCATAAAATATACTGTACAGTGGCAACAGTGATTCTCGTAAGTCATGGCGTAACTCATCCCGGAGTCGGGCATCTGGAACTGAATATGAACGCTGACACTTCGCAGTTTCTTCAAATTCTCTCGTAAACCCTGTGAATCGCTCTTTTATGACTTTGGACCCTAAATCTGTAAAAAAAATGTACAATTCGGATCACAAGAAATATTTGTATATATATATATATATTAGAATTTTTATATAAGGCACTCCGTTTTTACAATGTAAAATTTTTATGATAGTTATGATTTAACAGTACTCCCAAGTACCAAGGTTGTGCAATTAATCGTTTAGTCATAAATTTCAATTAATTGTTTCTTCAACTAATTGATCGATCGATTAAGCGATTTTCCGATTGATGGAATAACTGGTATTTCGAACTAACCGGTTTCCGCTTAGTTATTTTTCGCGCAACCGAGTAATTGATGAATTAGAAAAACACTTGATTAATCGATTATATGAAAAAATAAGATATTATGCGATATTATTTTAATCGGAAATTACTGGTAAGTTTGAGAAAACTTGTGATAGGCAAAATATCAGCAATACTGAGAATTAAACCTGGGCCTGTTTGACTCCTTATCCAAGGACTTCACTATTAACTAGACATGTATAGTTTGCCTACAGAAGTCAATTGGCATTCAGATTCAGTACCTTTGATTTCGAATTAATCGTTTCGATTCGACAAAATTTCCATGATTTTTCGGGAATTTAGAACATGACCGTAATTTTTGGATAGCATTTTTTGCATAATATTGTAGTTTGTTGGAGATAGTTTAGAGTCGGAACGACTGTTTCATCTTAACTCGACAACTTTATTAAGATACTTCATGAATCTTACCCAAGTCATCGGTTAATTCAATATGCGTAATTGCTTTGGCAAATGTGGCTGCGACGTAATTGATTTTGTCCCGAGCCAATAAATCCTGGTAAGTTGTTTCAGCTGATGGTTCAGCTAATAGTAGTAACTCCATCAGTGAGCTCCGACGCAATGCATTTATCACATGGTTGTGATTGTTTAAACGGAAAAGCATTCGTAATGCTACGTCAGAATAGGACATATCACTTCTGTTCACGAGAGCCAAATTAAGTTGTGCAAGGACCTTTTCTGTATTATGCAATACGGACAAAAAAATCTTGTAAATTTTTATTTAAACAAAAGTCAGGGTGGTGACAGAAATCAGAGTACAAATTTCTTGAGATTTCCCTGATTTCCAGAGCACATTTTCAGAATGTTTCTTGCCATTTTTTCACCATTAATACCTGTTGCTATTGCTATGAAAATTTTATTGTAAATGATATTCAAGATAACTTGTAGAGAATGGTGAAGTAAAATGAAGCAGATTTGACACCAATGAGAAAATCGAAAATTATTTTGTTCTATTTGAAACAAATAAATATTTTATTTGACGTTAGTCATTATGATTATATTAAAATTTTTTTTTTCAGCGTCGGCAGGTCAATAAAATTATGAAATTGACGTGTATTACCTTTCGGCTCTAATGGGGAGGGGGTCCTCAGACAACAAAAAATTTATTCAGAAACCATACTTTATGACAGTGACACTAATCATAAAAGAGAGTAACAATAAGAAAGAAAAAAATTAAAATATACATAGAGCGATGACGATTTATGATTATAACTGAAATGATTCTGAGAAACAAAATAGAAATATCTTTGTAACATTTCCCTGAGTTTATGAAAATGTGAAGAATTTCCCTGAACTTTACCTGAATTTCTCCGAGCCCAAAATTTCTCTGAGAATTTCCAGAGTTCCTAATCTCCTGATTTTGTCCTCACCCTGCGATTCTTATAAATATAATATGATACATGTTACGCTAAAGTAGTAAGTTTGGAATCTGTAAATCAAATTGAGCCATTTGATATTTGAAATACACACGTGAAAAAAATTAACGAGTCTCACCCCCCCATTTTTCCCCGAAAAACGGTCCAACTCTGAAACGCTGTAACTTTGGATAAATTTCAAGTAGAAAGTTGAATCAAAACCTAGTGTCAAGTTAAAAATTTTGGCTTCAAGCTCCATTTTCTAGATTTAGTGTATTCGCAGTTTTTTAACTTCCTGTTTCTCCGTTTTCGGAGAAAAAATGAAGATATTGTAATCACCCGAAAATGAAAAGTCGAGTTTTCACTAGATCTCGACGTTTCAAGATCTAGAGAATCACCTCCGACCACTTTCGGATGGACGTCTGTGTATGTGTATGTATGTACGTATGCATGTGATCAATTTTTTTGTCTGACAATATCTGAAGAACGAGTGACTGGATTTCAATGATTTTGGTCTCAATCGACGCGGCATGTCCAAACTTAGAACTGATTAGATTTTGGCTTTGATTGGTTCAGTACTTTTTGAATTAAAGGTTTAACAAATTTCCAAAAAATAAAATAAAAATGTACCGAGTACCGAGTTTCATTCCAATCGAATGAATTTTTGGATTTCAGTCCGCAATTTTGAATTTTGAAATCTCGAGTTTAGATTCGCGATCAGCGACCTCGAAAACTTCCGAGTACCTAGTTTCATCCCAATCGAATTACTTTTTGGATTTCGGTCCACCATTTTGAATTTTGGAAATCTGATTCCAGATTCGTAATTAGCGACTGTAAAAACCCTTTATCCAGCTGATGTTTGAAAAATTGGTTGCACAGAAAAATTTGTGCAATAACCAAATTGATATCAACGGCACGTTGCATAAAAGAATGATTGGGTTGTTTTCCCGTATGTCGCCCCCCTCCCCCCTCCGTGAGATTTATCTTATAATTTTTTAAATAATTAATTTCATTTCACATGCTCGTGTATTTTGCTTGATATCGCTAAATACCTATTAGACAATATTTAATATTGTCCATGCCTGGGATTGATTTTGTAATACAAAATTTGATGTGTTATAATAATGTGTATTCTCTGAATTAAACAGTATGCATAAAATTTTCAGTAACCCCCCACCGCCGTTTAAGTGAGATTTAGTGATTTCGCCGAACCCCTTCCCGCCATTTTAAGTTCACGTAATTAGTTGACGCCCCCTAACCACACCGAGTTCACGCGTAAGGGAAACAGTATTGGTTTACATTTAAAGATGAACTGCACGTCACGACATAGCCGGCGTGTTTTGTTTTGTGTTCGTTGTGTTAGAATCCACGACCAGTGTGGACAATGAGATTATTATATGATGTCACAGCGGATTGCAATTAATATTCGATAGAAAATTTAATTTTTACTAAAATATGAAAATAATGATATAGTATAATCACTAAGCTTTGCCCGCGGTAAGCTTGTTAAATAGTGTCACAATCCGTTCAGGATTTTGTCTCAATGTGTTGTATAAATATAAATGTTCCAAACGCTCAGTATTGATTTAAATATAAATAAATAAATGTGATATTATAAATATGTTATTATTATTGCAGCTCGAGAAGAGTTTGAAAACGGGAAGTTCAAAGGCTGGCTCACAGTCAGCTCAAACCGGCTTATCTTGAGTTATCTTAGCTTTTAAGTTACTCATGCCAAATTTGTAAAGTAAATCTTCGACTTCATTAAACAATTTTTTTTGTTAGGTTTTCACGATAGCCATTTTGTAGCCAGTAGATTTCCCTTCATGAGGTTTTTTTTTTTTAATTTTTGATTGCAATTTTTTCTTGACTAAATATCCTATATAAAAAACAACAGTTTCCCAACAATTTTGATCTCACGCAACAAATGAAGAAACCATTGTGCAGAAATTTAAAGAAAAATGAGATTGAACCCGAATGTCGCCGTTTGGAATCTTTCATCAAAAATTATCCTCAACATCACTGGCAAATTTGAGAACTTTCCAAAGATCGTCCTTAAAATTCGGTGATTGAAATTTAAGCTTTACACAGCTGCCGTAAAAATGCGATCATGTTTTCCCGTCTAACCATTTCGAAGAATAGAGATTTCCCGTCGGGAGCATTTCTAAAATTTATATATTTTAAAATTTTCTTATGTTCTTTAATATTGAAGATATTGAAGATCAAACGAAAAACACCGACTGTATGCTTACCTCCGGCATTAGCATTAACCAAGGTTTTTTCACTTGTTACATAAAAACCAAAGTTTTTCGAATACTATTTTTTACTTTTTTATTCAATAACTTAGCGAGAAAAAATACGAAAGAAATTAAAAAAATTTAAAGGGAAAACTCGAAGCTACAAAATGGCTATTACGAAAATAGAAACAAAAATTCTGATTATTGCATATGACCGTACGTAGTCAAAGGTTCATGTTACAAATTTCACATGGGTAACTTAACGCTTATGTGCGCACCTGGGGACCCGGGTATCCACCTCGTCACATTTTTGCTTGTAATTCTTTGAAATTTTTTTTTCAATCTGAGCCTCCGGATCTAGGAAGTTTAACTCTTCACGAAGAGATTCTCATGGCTATATTTCGAAAAAAAAATTTTTGCAATAAAAAAATTAACTTGAAGAACGGTAGTCCCAGGGGGCACCCAGGATCCCGGGTACCCACTAGAGAAAAATTTGATATATTCATCTGTAAATCAATGTTAATGTTAGTAAATGTTCCTAACTGAGCAAATGCGTCACTGCTGGGCCCTTGTATGCTTGGCAAGGGGGGACGCTATCTAACTGCCACTGCCACAAACATTTGCAATATCTGCTGCTTGATAAAGCCAATAATTGACTGTGGAGTACTCGAGATTCCCTTCTTCGATCTCTCTTTGTGGCAACTACACACTACTTTTGAATGTAAATATAGCTTAATTACTTTTTAATTATGTTTACTCAATTAAGTAAATCGATTTATAATGATTCTGTTCACATCTGAACTCAAAAAGTAATTAAAACTGGAGGTGGGTACCCGGGTACTGCGGGTGCGCATCAGCGTAGGAGAACTTGGGTGCGCACATAAGGGTTAAAGATAGAATTACTTGAGAAAGAATGCGTACAGACTAAATCAGGGAACTTTTTACTTGCAATTTACGCAAAATTACAGTGTTTCAAAGTTGGATCGGTTTTCGATCGAAAACTTGAAGGTTCGTTAATTTTTTCCATGGGTGTATACGAACGACATCTACGTCAGACCCAAGCACAGGCTGCAGATTATGATATTGTGCGCCTTGAAATGTTTTCAGTGACATGATAAAAAAAAATTCTGATAAATTCTTGAAAAATTGAGGAATCCTAGCTACATATTTGAATTAATATTCTGATTTCACATTTACTCATCAGAGAAACGCCATTTTTTACTGTAGAAAGCTCTGATGAGCAGGGAATTGTACATGAAATATTTAGGATTGTTCTTAAAGTTCGCAAGATAAATAAAGAAGATATTTTGTTGAGATAACTATCAAATTCAGTGATACTACTATTTCACACACACTTGAAGTCAAAATACTTGACCAATAGCAGCCTTTCCTGAGACAGGAAAGAACCAATAGGATTTTAAATTCAATCATTTTACGCGCTCAGTTTAAACATCACATGAAGATCAAATATCAATTTGTAAGTTTGTAAAATGAGTGGACTGCGTAGGGCCCGTAATGCATGTTTGGACCTTCAATCATATGAACTGTTTTTCTTTAACAGTTGACCTAGCATTTTACCTAGTTTCGTAATGCCTTTCAATATGCTCTCACTAACCGAGAGAGGAACAACGTTGCGCTAATACTAAACTCCAGTCTGAGTAATGTCATTATTTTCAGAGGGGCCATCTTTTCTCTACAGTACAGAATGTGCGAAATGAATTTTTCTTGTGAATTTTCTAACATGCCATAAATACATGCTTATAACCCTTCTCTGAAGCATCATTGAATCTGTCAATATCGACTTGTTGAATTTTATTTATTGGATTTATATTTCTTTGTATCTCATCGTCAGTATAATTCAACTTTGGCAATGAATTATGGTAATTTTTCTAAGTTAAATAGATCGATTGAGGTATTGATTGATCCCAAGTGAGTTGTAATTTCTATAACATTTATTATCAAATTGGTCGGAAAATATTGACTATACCATTAGTATATCCAAATATGGGAAAATGAAGAGAAACAGAGTAAATTATAATCGGCAAAATTTAAATTTCTTTAAAGAACTGGCAACTTGGAACATTTTTTTTTTTGCAGCAGAAACTACGAGTATGTTGAATTGTACAAAAAGATCTGTTTTAATCATTTTTTTTTTTATGTTACTTCAAGTGGGGTGACGTAGATCCGCTCAGATGTAGAAATAATGATTATCAACTTACTAGTGACCTGATTGCAAGTAATGGACTGAGAGTATAAGTCATAACTCAGAATAAGTTTGATAAGAAAGAATTACTAACTGATATATACTCCAAGTAGTATTCTTTGGTTTTCCTCTCCTTGCTGCAACGATGAAGTCAATGCGTTTCCATATGACGAATCCGTACCAGTGCCGCGCTTTAAGACAGTTCCAGCTGTATCAGAGCATTGAGCAAGATGTTCCAAAAAGACTAGAACATTACTTGTACTCTCGGCAACTGTTCCGTCCTTAGGTAAAGCAGTGCCTGAATCATTTCGTACATTCTCAGCGAAATCTTCCAATGCCTTGGCACCCTTAATGTCAATAAGAAAAATTAAATTTTAGGTTTAGAAGATTAGCAATATAATAATTACCGAGCCTACTAAGAAGGGAAGATACCTCAATATCAAACCAGAATTATTGGCCCAATCACTTTTATTATTGAATCACCACTTTGGCCACAAATATTTTAAATTCTGAATTTATTGCTAATGCAACGTAATTTTCTATAATGTTCTCCTGCATCTAAACTATAAACCATCCATTGATGTTATTAGTAACTATTATTCTTTATTATTGACTGTTACTGGCATATCACCTATCATCATTTCATACATATTATATTTGTTGATTATTTATTTAAAGAAATTAATTAAAAATACTTCTCACTGCGCAACTATGCCTGAGCTGGAGTTTGGTCCAATTATATAGCGATTGCTAAGTTCACTATTCTGCCATAAGATTCTCACATGAAATGAACTAAAAGCTACCTTCAGATTTTAATCGGTTGAAAAAAATGAGGTAACTTCCGCTCGTGTGATACTATTAAAAAAAAAGCGAGTTCAAAAGATTTCAGAAGCTTACTTAAAAGACATGTATATTTGACACACCGTGGAATTCAAAGTGTTGAGTACCGAAGCAAATTTGGACCTTAGCGCGTAGTCACAGCCTTCTACAGTTCTCTCCAAATCAGGTCGCAATTCACTAAGATGTTTCAGGATCGGAAAGACAACTAAAACCGCAGAAAAATCACGTCTCGCGATACATCTCTTAGCTCGTGCAGCAATGCTTTCACCGTCATGTGCTACGAAGTCCATGGCATCACGTACGGTAGCTTCTAGCACCTGAGGACACGAAGCTTGAGACAGTATACGAGCGAGGAGACCTCGTTCAGCCTGCATAAGTTTGTGGAGACCAGCAGCTAGCAACAGGTAATTTTCCATTTCTTGCTCATCTGGCGCGGCATCTTCCGGTACACAACCAGAGAGCTGGGGCTGTGATCGTCGAGACGAGGGTAAAGAGAGTCCTAATCCTGTTGTTTGTGAAGCTTTGAATAACATTAAGGTAGCTTTTTTCTCCAGCACATGTTGCAATCTTCGTGATGCTCTTCGTCCAGCATTCTCCTGTGCAGCTAGAGAATGCCTGTGCGGAAATTTGGCTCTCTGTAATATTAGGTAGTGTATTTAGAAGACTGTTAAGCTTTAAATAAAAACAGATATCTACTACCCGGATATCGTGAGCTGCGAAGTATATTGTGACAACAAGTAGTGTTCACATAAGCCCTTGTCTACGTGACGTAATTGCTGATCTTTGTAAACATCCTACAATACTATGTAGAAGTTTCTAGGTGCTTATGCTCGTGGTACAGGTTTTGTGACTAAGTCGAGGAAATAACTAGATTATAGTTAGTAATTTTAATGTTACAATGCAATTTTGAAAAGAGATGCTATTTAACAGGTTCAAGGTTTTTGAATATTAATGAACAGTAATGAAACAAAACATGGTCATATTTTCCAAACTCAATTACTTCAAATTGATTCTAATGTTTCATTATATTGACGTTACCAACTTTATCCATGTCAGATATATATATATCTAACATGGATAAAGTGTATATATATATTAGGGTGCTTCGTTTGAGACTATTTTTTTTTTCGCTCCATTCACGGAATATCACTCTAAACATCCAAAAAAGAATTCTCATCAAAGATGAGCTCTTAATTTTAATTCTAAGTACTCGCTAAATTTGAAATTTCCCCATTCATTTAACACGTAAATTTCAATTTTTGTTGTTTTTAATTATCCATAGCAGCGCGGCATTTCACGATATTCAATTGGCAATACGTGGAAATTACAAAGGAATCTTTGCTCTTTAAAAGCACCTATAGTCAATCTATGTTTTATGAACCGCCTCGCCAGTAAAAAATCTTATAGCCGATTTTTTTCTCTAATTTCATGATTTTCTTAATTTTTTTTGTAAACCACTAACTTCACAGCTAAATTGTGTACGACTTCTTTGTAGGGAATTCAATTTCCTACAAAAAAAAAAAGGTCATGAAAGCTAAAGCCGTAGAGCTAGTAGTTTAAGAGATACATCCAAATGAACATTCAAAAAATCCTTGTTTTAGCCCAGATTTCAGTACTTATTCATTAAATTATTGCTGAAAAAGATCTGGAAAAATTTTCAAAAATCCTATATGACATATAAAAATGTTTCAGTAACCATCCATAGTAAAATGACTTTCACTTCTAATTTTTTTAACGTTTTTTTTCGGAAAAAGTTTGAAAACAGTAAGAAGGGAAAATCGGCCTACTCCGGGTCCAAGCTTAAAAATTTTTATATCTGATGCAGGATATTTCAGAATTTTATTAAATTTTTGATTTTGGTCGGTTGATACAGTCGTTTCTAAAAGTTGTAGAAAATTTAAATTGAGTCGGAAAAAAAAAAAAAAAAACAAAGTACCTTCAAAGTGAGAACAATCATAGAAAAAATCGCGCCCCAAATCTGAGAGGTCAAGGGTAAAACCCAGGTCGAATTGGCGTGGAATGCCCCATATATATCTGATATGGATAAAGTTGGTAACGTCAACATAATAAAACATTGGAATAAATTTGAAGTAATTGAGTTTGGAAAATATGACTATGTTTTGTTTCATTACTGTTCACTGAAATTTAAAAATCTTGAACCTATTAAATCGCACTTCTTTTCAAAATTGCATTGTAACATTAAGATTACTAACTATAATCTAGTTATTTCCTTGACTTAATGACAAAAGTCGGTAAAAATGTTAAGAAGTGTCTCGGTCGACCGGAAGTCATACTGATGAGGCACCTGTGAGACTTAGTTGACCGAAACGCCCTTTCCCGAGTTGCACAACAAATTAAATAAAATTACAATATGGCACAGGGAATAGACTAATAAGAAATGATGTTTCAAGAACAAAATCTCTCTATCTAATAAAAAAGTTTCAAACAAATGAACGTAGAAAAAGATTATAATAACAATAGTAAAAAAAAGATTATAATAACAATAGTATACGCATGAAGTTGGCGGTGGGGTGAGATCCCGAAAACAAAACAAAAAGCATCTAGCAAACCCTTTGACAGCTGTCATCGGCTGTTTATGACAGTCTTTGACAAATATCTTTATAGGTATCTGTTTCTGACGCGCAAAAAATGAACATGCAAACGAAAATTATCAAGATGATTCCCGACGGGAATTGTCTTTTTCGCGCTTTGGCGTATCGTGTATACGGCACTCAAGATCGACACGCAGAGGTGAGACTGAGTATCGTTTCAAATACATATAGTGGATAATTCGTCTACATTTGCGGGTTTTATTATAGGTAATGAGTCAAACGGTGCTGTAATTAGGTCACCTGGTGATTACAAATCACATATGAATAAAAATGCAATATATGCAGCTGCGGACATTTTTGAGATATGTTTGATCGTGTATCGCGAAGAACAAATTCATCCACACCGGATCGGATCACAAAATGAAACACAATTCTCGCTACTCTTCACCGGCGACGGAGACAGTGGACACTTTGATGTCTTGCAGTACCAAAATAAAATTCAGATAGTGAGTAATAAGTATGAAAAGTAACAATCAAATAATAGTAAATCTAAATATATCACCAAACAGTCAAAAGGACAGCCAGGATTTACGATGACAATGGAGAAAGGAGGAGTTTCAAGCAGCAGACAAGGCGATGAAGATGGTGGATGGTCGGAAATATTACAAAAGAAAGAGGAAAATAAAATCGTAAGTGCGAAGAACCAAATAAGCCATAGAATAATATCCATAAAATATTCGTATGACCAGGTAAGAGGACGACCAGGATCGATGTTGGCCACAAGAGAAGGAGGTGTTTTGCGGAATGAACAGCAACGCAAATATAGAGAGAAAAATAATATAAAGAAGGTGATTTTGGAGAATAACCGGCAGAGCGGTAGTAAAAATAATTCAACGAAGGGTGTCGAAGAATTAGAAGAATCGATTGTGATTATTGATTTGGAAAATAAATCAAGAGGACGACCAACCAATGTGATGGACATATAAGAGCGAAAAATTAGACGATGAGAACAGCAGCGAAAATATAGGGAAGCGAACAAAAAATATCATACTGGCTTTTCAATAAACGAACAGAAAGGAGAAGTTTCAACCAGCAGACAAGGCGATGGAGACGGTGGATGGTCAGACGTATTACAAAAGAAAAAGGAAAATAAAATTTTAAGTGCGAATAACCAAATAAGCCAGAAAATAATAATACAAAAATATTCCTATAACCAGGCAAGAGGACGACCAGGATCTATGTTAACCACAAGAGAAAGAGATGTTTTGTGGAGTGAACAGCAACGCAAATATAGAGAAAAAAATAATATAAAGAAGGTGATTTTGGAGAATAACGGGCAGAGCGGTAGCAAAAATAATTCAGCAAGTCAAGGAGATAGATCGATATCAATAGAGAAGGAACACCAATTTTCAACCAACGAATGGAAGCTTCGATTGATGAAAAAAAGAAAAGTAAGCACAGAAGAAATTGAAGTGGACAGCATGTGCAGGACCTGTCATTAAATCAACATGAAGGAATTCGCCTGTCTACTAGACAATGCGTAAGGAAATAGTGAGGCACGAAGCGCCGAACAACGAGGCGCGCAGCGCCGAGATGGGGTTGGCGCGCGAAGCGCGCAGGGGCGAAGCCCCTAGTTACTAAAAAAAAGAAAGCTTCTTTTCCTCACTTCTCACCGCACGAATTTGGGTATTTGAATATTAGAAAGAACGTCATTGAAGGGGGGCTCTGGAGAAAATTATAAGCGGTGTCTAAATCAACTGAAGGACAACACTAATGTGACACCTTTTAAACTTGTTTGAACGGAAACCCCTCTTGTGAGGATCACTTATACACGAAAATAAACAATATTACAAGGTGTTAGACAGAATTAAACAAACTTTCAAAAAAAAAAAAAAAATAACATTTATCGAAACATGAAAAGTGACCAGTAATTTTTTTTTTCCATTATATTCTCCATTCACTAGTATTGTTTATTTTCGGGCAAAAAAGTTGTTGTGAAATAAATAAGTATTGTTGCTCACGGATTTATTCTTGTATTTATCATTGATTTGCATGTTCGTCGATAAATCTCAGGTCATTAATAAAGCAAATGTATTTATGTTGCAAAGAACATGTTCATTCTATAACTCAATTATCTCACAATGAAATTGGTGTTTAAAAATGCGCTCAAATCATTGGGTACATTTTTATATGCAAATTAATATTGCTCGAGATTTTGTGACAAAATAATTGTTACTTATACTGGTTACCACCAGTTGGAATCAAGTATTTTCGTGTGTACATTCTTTGTGCTGAAGGGGGTTTCGAAGATTAGAAGCCAGCATCAGATACCTCATCGCAATACTGGCGTCGAGACACCTGTTAGCATTGATCTCCTGATTGTGATGCTCTCTTTTACGAGGGTCGTTATTATTCACATATCCGAACTGGGAAAAAAAAGGAAATATTAGATAGGAGAAGAACTAGCAGCACAAATACCGACAAGACACTTTACAACAAACACAAAATCCTACAAAGAATACAAGAATCGCTATTCTTAGCCCCCGTTACCAAAATGGAAATACACAAATATATACAGGAATTCAACCCAGCAGCAGCTACAGGACCAGATGGAATACCAACCAGCATCCTGAGAAGCCTCGATAATAGTATAACAGGCCCGTTACAATATATGTATATGCAACATCAGCTTAGAACAAGGTATTTTTCCAGAAGCATATAAAACCACAAACATTACCCCTACATATAAAGCTGGAAACGGAGAACAACCAAAAAATTACTGACCTATATCAGTAACTAACAACATGGCCAAAATTCTCGAAAAGGTTGTTAAAAACAGACTACAGAAATATATGAAAAAACACTAGATTCCCTCACCCAATTAATACGGATTCCAACCAGGGAAAAGCACACAAGATGCCATTCACAGACTGATAACACTCATACAGAGTAACACTGATAAAGGCGAAAAAGTGATGGCAACTTACCTGGACCTCGCTAAAGCCAACGACACAATACGGCACGAACAACTGCTTAACAAACTCGAAACTATTAGAATACAAGAAACAGCACAACAATAGTTCCGAAGCTACCTTACAGTGAGAACACAACGAACGAAAATTGGAAGCACATGCAACCAAAAAGCGACGATACACTGTGGAATCCTACAAGGAACTATACTCTCAGCATTACTTTTTAATATCTACGCCAATGACATCATATCTCTAAGCCTTGACTCGACAATAATTGCCCATGCAGACGACACAGTACTAGTAACAATTACAAACACATGGGAAGAAACCTACGAGATAGCAGCAATGGACCTGAAGACAATACATAACCACCTAGAATACCACTGGCTAACGCTGAACACTAAAAAAACAACATACACAACGTACAAAGCAACCTCAAACGAAAAACTCCAAATACAAAGTATACACATGAAAATACATAGATGTCAGCGTGCCAGAGAACGGTACCAATGTGACGATTCATCCAAAAACAAAATACAAAAATACTTGGGAATAATAATAGATGAACAACTGAAATGGAAAGAACACATTGAACTAACTGTGAAAAAACTAAGGAAACTCATGCACCCTCTCTACAACCTAAGTCAAATCGTCGAAACACAGACGATGAAAGCAGTATACTTCGCTTTAGCGCATTCGATTATTCAATACGGGATCACAGCATGGGACAGCGCCTACCAAAAAACAATAAATCCATTCCACCAAACGCAGAAATCAACCATCAAAATTGTGCTACAGAAACCAAGAAACTACCCTACAGAACAACTATACAAAGAAAGTCAAATCCTTGACCCAAGACAGCAATATCTGAGGAACATCATTATCAGTCTCCATAAAAGCCCGATTGAAATAGCACTGCGACAACAACGGCATTCATACGACACCAGAGCAAAACACCTGGGAAAACTTGAAATCAGGAAATGCACACCAAACATGGACAACAAATGGAGGAGTACATTGCAAACAAAGCATGCAAAAGACTACCTTCAACAACGAAAAAAATTACGGTGTATTCCTTCAAGAAAACAATCACACCATGGATACTACAGGCAGGCAGAACACTGTACGAAGAGTTGACTAACACAAGTATATAGGCTACATATAACAAGAAACACTTGAACAATAACATGGTTTATCAAATCTAGCAAATGTGACATACAGTAGAATGTAGATACACATCACACACCACGCCTTGGACAATACACAATTGAACGTACAAACACCCTACAACCCTGCGCATGACAGGGACAAATCACACTAAAATACAGATGTAAATATACGAACCTAGATGAGGGTATAAAAATAAACTAAACTAAACTAAACTATACTAATAGCTTAATTTCTGCCAAAAAATTTTTTTTTCTACTTATTATACCACATGTTAAAACAGCTGAATGTCATGTAATATTTCAATTGCCAAAAGGGGGATGCTGATAATCAAGTTTAAAAGGTTTCTCATCAGTGTTAATGCCTGGTCGAGTGAGACATTACTTTGCATTTCTTCTCAGTGCCCTCTTTAAGTAACACGACGCTTTATTAAGGAAATTGTATCAAGATCTATCCCGAATTGTCTAATAGTTGTGAACATAATGCAATATGCTTTGCATATCAACAGTATGCTAGGAAATTTATAGCAACGTTATTTCAGTCTATGGTGATGCTGGGACATGTTCTACTGGCAAAATATTTCATGCTGGTCATTTTGCAGCAAACAATTAAATGTTTAAACATTCAATATTTCTACTAAAACTATTAGCGAAAAAAAAAAATACCATAAGATATACAAAGCAACTGGTTTAAGCTCGTTTTATACTAAGTTTAAATTAACTTAAAGCAGATGCAAGCTCTTGATGGATGCAGACTTTCAAAAATGTATCGATAGTACAGAGGCTTGTATCGAATCTATTATTAGTGGTTTTTGGAAGTATGTGAACAACAATGGGGGTGCTAATGACGTGCCAGGCTGTATGCACTTGTTTGACCGTGAGGCTGAGAAAGGGATTGACAAAGCTAAGTAGTTCGCAGAACATTTTTTCAGTGTGTATGATGTCAATATTACTCCCTGGTCTTATCCTAAATTTCTTTTAAGCAACAACCTATGCATGTTTGGCCTGCAGCTTAACTTTGTTGAAGTTAAACGCTGCATCGAGAACATTAAACCCAATTCTAGTGTTGGCCCTGATGGGATACATCCCTTCATTCCATCAATGACGAGATATTCCAGACTAGTTGAAAAGCGGAGTTTTTATCTCACCTTTATAAATCTGGTGATAAGAAGAATTTCGGCAATTACTGTCCCATTTCTAAACTGAACTTATTGGCTGAGGTATTCAGCGCAACAGTGGAGTCCAAACTCTCTCTATACCTAAGGACTCATGTCGTTCCTCGTCAACATAACTGTATACTCCAATCATATCGTAAAGGAATTAATTGAAAGAAGTCAGACAGATTCTGTCTGTACCGACATGGTTAAAGCCTTTGACAAGATAAACCACAAGTTGAAGCTCAGTAAGCTCAACATTTATAGCACTGGAGGCTCTTTGCTACATTGGATTGGGTCATACCTTACTAACAGGTCTCAAGAAGTCCAACTTAAAGGTTTCCTAATAAGTGAAATTCGTGTGCTATCACATGAACCCCAGGTGTCTCATCTAGGGCTACTATTATTTTTTACTTTTATTAATGATATTGGCCATGAGATATATCACTCTAATTTCTTACTGTTCACTGACAACCTCAAAATTAATGAAACTATCAATTCTCAATTCGATACTTTCTAACACCAGAATGATATTAGCAGCATCTCTCGATGGTCCCGGGATAATGCGCTTAGATTCAATCTTAAAAAGTGCTCGGTCATATCTTTTTCCAAGCTAGACGGGGTTAATGTAGATTATTTACTTAATGACATATTATTGACCTGTGTTAGTGTTGTTAAAGATCTTGAGGTACGTTGTGATGGTTGCCTTAATTTTGGCACCGACGTGCAAAATGTTAGGGATAAGGGTCTACAGAAGCTTTACTTCGTTGCAATGAAATCAAAGGATTTCAAGTGAACTAACCCTAGTTTGTCTTACGTTCACCTATGCGTTGAATATCTGGACACTGTATTTCGGCAAGTATAATGTTCTGTTTGAGCAGGTACACCGTAAGTTGTTGAGGCACCTAGCCTATAGACTGGGGAGACCTACGATCCTTATTAACCATCATTATGAGGAGATAACTAGGGCAGTCAATATCTGTATGCTTGAATCCTACTCATGTTACACCGATGCTATTTTGTTTTTTTGAAATCTTGATTGTGTTGAACTGATTGGTAGCTTCAACTTCTACATTTCACGTAGACTTTTCAGTGGGAATTACGACCAGTTCTGGGCTGCGACTTACCCTGGGGACTTTAGCTGTAGGTCAGTGATGGAGAAACTTAGTGTGTTGTCAAACAGAAACTATGAATGGCTTGAACTATTCGGCTGCACCATTTCATCCTTTAAAACTATTTGCAAGCACAAACTGCTGGATTTTGGCTGATTTTACTATTTTTAATTAGCATAATATGTTCTTATTACCATTCAGAGTTTGCTTCTATATAGTTATAATAATGTGAAGTATGAAATGGAGATTGTCGTGTGTATTGTGTTGCTCTACATAGTCATGAGAAATGTTAAATGGAGATTCTCATGTATGCTGTTTTATTGCAAATAGAATTCCCGTAGATAAATAAATTAGTAAAAATATTTAATCAGGAGTGAAAAATTGAAGGAGTTTTACCTACACATACCCAGAGGTTTTCTTGGAAGAACCTGCTCATTGCACATGCGATTGAACTTGCTTACTGTAAAACTACAACCATAACCTCTCACTTATTAAGAATGACCCAGTCATAGCGCCAGCATGATCCACTAAGCAGTAATCGTTCTGCCTACCATGCTAGTAAAATTTTTACAATGTCGATGAAAACTAAACAAGTTGCAATTGTCCAGCAGGTCCTTGCAAGGGAACCTCTCGGTGTAAGTGGTAGGTGACTGATCTTACAGGCATGGGACTAGTGGCATGAATACTCCCACCGCTGGCGCTCCTTTGATGTTCCTTGAGAAGTTGAAGCGACCTCAAAACAATTGCCGATCTAACAGATGCATAAATTTGTCCGTGTTTTCTGTAACCTCTTTCTTCAAGCCAGTTTGCTATTTTGATTAAATCGTCAAGGACCTCTTCTGGTAACTGGCACAATGATTGGTATGCTTCTTCACCACTACTAGCATCTTCATCTGATGTTATTAAATCGAGTAAAGCGATGGGCAGCACTGGTTTGCTCTGCCGTGCTAGAATATCTTTGAACTCGGCATATAGGGATTCCGAACCAAGTGTAAACATCGTCGAAACGTTCTCCAATTCAACAGAACTGGGATTATTTTTTTGGAAATATCGCTGTGCATTATGTAACCGGTTCATGGCATCAAGGAAGGCATCCAAACCACTGGAACTGGCAGGTCCACTGCGTATTGCCAATTCAACCTCTTGGCAAACCCCATAATAACCAATAGCATGGTCCAGTATTGATAAAGTTTTTTCTATGTCTGAAATAGAATGTATGAGTGAGAATGATTACTCAAAATCCTACTTTTATCTTGCGGCTACATTTTATTCTATGATTATAAAACTGATGCTTGTTTCGGATTTTTAATTGCTTATTTAACTTAAGAGCTAATTTGATGTACCGCAATAACTTTAGAGAAGTTGAGTCTGAAAAGTATGGGTATATTTAGCTTTGTTGAAGTTTGCCTAATTTAAGGCAGCTACATTGTTGTGAGTAGCAATTTTTCCTAAAAATCCTTGTTATAGTAGTTGCACACAAATAACACATCATGAATCTAGGCACCTCGGACAGTGGATTCATCATTTTTATTATCTGCCATTGATTTAAATAGCCACTAGTTGACGTGGTATATACTAGAGGAAATATAGTGTATCGACAACCTATACATATTGCCTATATGTAGATCAAAGGGCAATTTCTTATTCAGAGACGATCTTTTCTCTTCATGGACAGTTTTATAGTAACTTGTCCCATATTTAGGATCTTGACGAATTTTTTTAAGCATACCCCCCAAATCAATTTGAAATAATTAAAAAACAATTGCGTACTTTTTTCAGATTTTTATCTCAACTCTAACCCGTGCAAACAACAGGGTGGATTTTTTCGTTTAAAATACACGTGTTTCAGACACGTTCTCAGCATATATTTTACTATAAAAGTAATAGCGTTCAAAAAAGTCTGTAACTGGGAGGTTTTAGTAGTCATTAGTGCTACTATCTAAGAAAAAATTTATGTCATCATACCATGCAATTATGGTGGAGTTGTAAGTGGCGATACGGAATTTGAATATTCGCGGCCTTATTAGACCACTAAAATGTCATATGAGAGGAGACAGGTGACGCGGCGCCCAGTGGCGTTAATTGCCGATACGGTCACGGTACTCGCCCGGCCAGTGAAAGGGGGAAGATCTTCGGTGACAACGGGATCTCGCTCTCTTTCTCTCTGGGGACGTTAAATAGACCAGTTGGGTGATCATCCATAACAACCTGAGAAGGAGGAAGGGAGGGGAACGTGGACTGTATACCTTCGGCATATCCCAATCGATTCGACCACCTGACGACCCAAAATTTTAATTCTCCGCCAACTCACCACCCGAGAGTCCCCGGAATTTAAGGGAAAGTGCCAGCAATCAACAACGCACGTGAGACGAGACCGAGAAGATATTATTCATTTATTTTATTAAAGGAAAAATTAGACATCGGTTGATTGGATCCATATCCACAAAATTGAAAATTCTTTTAGTTTGTACAATCTCTTAGAGTCAAGCAATTTTATATACAATGACAAACATTACTGTCAAATATTAGGTTCAGCGATGGATTCGCTTATCTGCCCCAGTCTCATCAATATTGTTTTAGAATATCTTGAACAAAAAGTGATCGATCAACTACCTTTTAGTCTTCCTTTTTATTACAGATGCGTGGATGACATTATTACTTGTATACATAGAGAGTAGATATAATTCCTGCTAGACAAATTCAACAATTTCCACTCTTGAACACAATTCACTTGTGAAATCGAAGAATCAGCTTCCTCAACACTATGGTCATTAGCGTAAGCAATATTGTTAATCTAGATTAGTACAGAAAAAATACTTGCTGTCGGTGATATCTAAATTTTAATTCTCGATATTCAATGTTATACAAAACGTCTGTAGCTATAGGTTCATACGATCCGTGTATTTAAATTTCGGATCCTCTCTTTAGAATAAAGAATTTCAAAATAGTAGATGGCACACTTATGTGGAGAAGCGGCCAACCGTAACACCACAAATTTGTACTAGACTTTGCAGGATAAAAGAGTAATAAAAGTAAACGAACACGTATCTTAGCTTATTCGTAAACATTCGACCTTTTCCAAGAAACAATTAAAGATTTGACGCTGCTTCATGAGTCTGTTCGTCCGCATAGCATCGTGCTCAAGCAGATCGGTAGCGCAATTTGCTAGCATTACGGCTTCGAGTTTTTGCGCCTCGTGTTCACGTCCCGGCCAATTCTTTTATTTCATTTCTTCTTCTAAGTATGCTTCACAAATGTTCCTTATTTTATTCATAAATACGAGAGTGCTATATTTAAATTACAATTCATTATTCCGAAGCAATTGTCTGTTATTCCGAAATGGTCGTTGAAAGTAATTCCTCTAAAGTGTACTCCACTATGTCAACCTTGTAACGTATACTGCTACCGAAAAGTTAAAAATTATATCCTTCGACTGCAGAACTGCTCTTTTCTTACTGCACAGCAAAGGGATATCACAACTAGATATGACACGATAAGAATACACGCTTTGATTCGTAATCAATTGCAGGCGCCACCATATAAGAAAATGATTCGGTATGGATGGTTTGCCGCACAATTAACACCGGATCACGAAATTTTTAGCAGCGTCAATGACACTGCGTTTCCAGACAACATTTACACTGAGAAATTTGACTGAGGTAAAAGTGCCATCGAGCGTTGCTCGTGGTGTATAGAATTTTTATGTTCTGAATGTTTTTATGACAGTATCACCCTGAGGAATGCACCGGATGCTTTTGAGGTGTAATATTGTAACGATAAACACAATAATTAAGCTACTGGCTATTATACATTTGTGATTTCCAATTATTTTTACAACCTAATACCTTGCAGTATATTTCGGAATAACGGACAATTGCTTTTGAATGATGAATTGGAATTCCAATATAGCGCCCTTTTATTTATCAATAAAACAAGAAACATTCGTCAAACATTCTTTGGCGAAGATATGAAAAAAAAAAAATTGGTCAGGACTCAAACACGAGGCGGAAAAACTTAAAGCCGTAATGCTAACCACTGAGACACTATTCCAGTTGACAGCACGTGCAAGCGAACTCATGAAGCAGCATCAAAACTTCAACCGTTAGTTTCTCAGAAATGATCGAGAGTTTACGGATAAGCCAAAACACATCTCCATTTATATTTTACTCTTTCATTCTGCGAATTCGCGTGCAAATCAATGGGTTACAGTTGGCGGTCTCTCCTCGTTCAAACTAATGGTTATACTCTATCCTCAATTAAAACCAAAAAAAGATTTGAAAACATAAATTTTATAATAGCACTGAAAAAGAAGCCAATTACAATGAACATCAAAAATATGACGTCCATTCCTTATGTACCAGATTTGACACACAAAATTTTTAAACTCTTTGCACAAGAAGGTATTAACATCGCATACAAAATCTCTAATGACTCAAAGAGCCTTTTCTCTAAATTAAAATCAGAAACTTTGATTGTGGATCAAATCAACACCATATACAAAATAGATTGCAATAATTGCTTTTAAAGATGTATTGGGCAATCGTCACAACACCTAAAAAATGAAATCTCAGGTCACAAGTCTAATATCGAATCACGTGATCCCGATAAATGCGCTCTAGCTCATCACAGTTTACTAAAGGCCATATTTTGGATTTTGACAACGCTAAAATTATTTTAACATGTGAACGAAATTGGTACAAGAGAATTTTGTAAGAAATTATTTATATTTCTAAAAGCATTATTATTACACTTTTTCGCTCAAACATTAAGAAACTTTCTTGTTTATAAAGTTTTTGATAATAAACAAGAAATCGAAGATTCCTAAAATAATCTTTTTTGTGGAAAAGTAAATGAAAGAATGAAAGCATAAAGATGAATCAAAAGTTAGGAAAAAAAATCTACAGTAGCACTATTTGCGTCAATAATGGTGCACACAAATGGGACCACATCTCTACTATGGAATACAATGGCATCAGGACAAATTCGAATAATACAAGAAATCAACATCGTAAGGAAAGGTTTTACGATGAGTACGAAGTGCCTCTAATGGTTTAGGGCTTCTTTTGTTCAACATGGAAACCTGTGGAGATGGCGTAAGGTAAGGGTACACTCAACTCTTCAGGTAGATGACGTAATAGTGTTAGAGGGGCGGTAAAGCCTGCCCAAGAGCCTCTCCAAAGTTGCCTACTTTGGGGTCTGCTTGGATTTTTTTAAAACAAGAGTCGAATGATACTTTAGCATACCCTAATACTCAGGAAAAACTTCTAGCCTACGTGTACGAATGCTGCCAGAGATATGGGGGAACCAAGTTGTCAAATTTCTTTATACTTGGTAACACAGCCCCAGAATCAAAAATAAAAAATTTCAGATTTGAAAGAGCGACCATGACATTTTCATATAGTTTTTGTCGCACAGTCCAAATGTGATGTCAAAAATACATAAAAGAAATTATTTCTTGATTGAAAAGTACCTTAAAGCTTTATTTTTATGAGCAATTAGTATAGTATTTATACTTCTTACATAATAAAGCGTCGGAATGTGTGTATGAAGAAAAAAAAATTGGCATATTTATCAACTCTTATTACTTGCTTTTAGAATCCAACTATCTTATATGTTATACCATTGGATTCGTTCCTACAAAAATATATTTGTGTACAAATGTTATAACAGATATTTGTGCACATAAGACTTGTGCATTACAGCTTTACTGTAACGTGGTTATTTTAAAATTTTTAGAAATTTCTCAGGATCAGATGAGCAAGCAAAATGGCCCAATAACATTGGAATCAGATCGAACCTACGATGGTTCAAGCATTTTGAATGTATTAATTGTCAAACTTTTTCTTGGTTTAATATCTTAGCTTGTATTATTCGAATTTGTTCAGAATCATCTTCACTATCAGCAAAGTTGATTCTTAGCTTCGTTGTGTTATTGGTCGTATTCATCGTCAATCACACCAATGACATTGCTGGATACTTTCAAACATTATTTTTCACTTCACTGATCATTTACTTCATGTATCATGGTTTCGTTAATCCTTAAGGTTGGACATATTATACTAAGCCTCCATTTGAATTAATTGAAAAATGATTCGAATTGATTATGTGCCTGGAATTCCAATCAATTAAGTTCGATTGAAAACCAGTGTTGCCACTTTCTGGGATTCGATGATGAATGTTTTTAAACCGTAAATGTTACCTGGATAACTATTTGAAAGTATGATGTGTTAAAATTATGGCTAGGAGTATCATTGATATATGATTGTGACCTATAAACACTTCGATCAAGTTTGATCAATCGTAACTGCTGGTACAAGACAGATTAAAAGACGGAAAAATGCAGTGAAACGGAATATAGAAGAAAGAGTTAGAAGCTTTGTAGTTTAAGCAGTATCAATCAATCAAACTTGCTCGACGTGAACTTTATGACGAACAAATGCTAAATCCAATAATTAACAGTAAGTTTACAGTTTCGTTCTGTCAAGCAGGTAATAACAAATTTCTATCTAATCCTAAGAAATTATCATCGGAAACGTGATATTTGCAATTATTTCATTTTTCGAGCGAGGGTGATTGATCTGAACTTCAGGTACATTGTAGTTGGGATTTTGTTGAATCAAAGAACTCACCGCCGAGCACTTACAGTAAAAAGAATCCCTAAGCTAATATATTACTCTTTGCGCGTAAAATTGTTTTGTAAGATTTACCATGCTGTTGATGTTGAAGATTTCCAGTCTCCGTATAGACTGGTAAAATGGTACGTTGGAGCGTAGCAAGGCGCTGCTCCAAGGATGACAAAATTCCAACAATACCGCCAGTAACACGTTTACTGTGATCAATCTCCGCCTTCAATGCAGCCAAGCCAGTAGCCTCGGCTTCTAATTTGCATTCGATTTCAAACCTGTGTTCCGACGTGTCGAGCATGATTTGAAATGTAAAGAATAACTAGTTGTCACAAACCCAATTGACAATCTTCCGTGGACGCTGGTGGACAATAAAAAATTTGGAACCCAAAGTGTTCGTCGCGTACACTTGACACTCCTTATTTTTCCGTTTGATTATTCTTCCGGAGAGGACGTGCCAGTTGCCACCAGTTTGCCACTGAAGTAGGGGTATATCTCTATTTCAGTGGGATTTGCCAACACTTGACACTGTTCGACATGACGTCAGAGCGGTAGTTCCCGCAAATTTCAGAAGTTAGCCAGTGGAGTTCGTTATCGAAAATATAGGTAGACGTATAGTTGGTGGTTTTGGTTCGCCAAATACCGATTAAACATTAAACTGCACTAAGTATCTCAGGTTAATCACTTATTTCAAATAACTGGGATTAATCCCTAAAAGGATATGAATAATCATGACCACTTACGATTTTGGAATGTTGAACTCCGCTGCGTTGACTGAAGATATTCCTATAAAGATTGATAGCCATATGGGACTTTGCGTAATCGAAAATTGACGAGTAAATTCTTTATCAAGCGGCGCTCTCTGCATCCTTTCTTGCACGCGCAACTCAATCCGGCAAGTGGTCGGTATGGGGTGCTTTCCATTTACTGACTCAAATCGAGTTGTGTCGCTATTTCTGGTGTAACCGGCCAATCTGGACAAAGGAATACACCAAAATTAGCGACACAAGTCGACTTGAGTCAGTAAATGGAAAGCACCCATGTAGAGGCAACAAGGACTGATGGTACTACCGCTCACCGCGTGTTCCCAGACAATGCGGTGTCGAATATCATTATGGATATGGTACATAGGCATATAAATAGACCGCGGGAGTAACGGAGGTGGCCCGTTTGTGAATGCGAGAGCGCAGTAGAAAGAGAAAGCTGCATGTGGGACCCCTCTATCCTTGTCTAATCGCGCATGCGCGCTCAGCGTTCTTTAAGTAAGAATGAAATAGAAAATGACTGGAGGGATGGATGTTCTTATATATTGTACATGAAACATAAATGAGAAGTTATAATTTGAAAATAGGAATAATACTAATAAAACATTACAATTAAATAATTGAATATTGAATCGTAAAATGCTGATCATCATTTTTATTAGGTAACAAGCATGAATAATGCACACAAGTACGTACTGTATAGTCATATACTGTAATAAAACATTGAATATTATTATACTTGGAACAATACGTGAAAAAAATATTATATTTTCGTAATATATAGAAATATTATTTTACAAGAAATTTATAAGCATATCTTGCACGAATATCCTTTTTGGCTCATTTGACTTTGATTATCAAATACTTATAAATAATTTGCAAATATTTAAAAAAATTATTGTCCTTTAAAATTCGTTAGCTTATTGTTCTGCATGCGTATTCTTTGGCTTTGACCTCGTAGAAGTTGACCTCGCAGTATGACGGGGTCCGCGCATGCGCGACTATGCGAAGACAGAGTGGTCGTATATGCAACTTTCTCTTTCTATTCCGCTATCGACTTCTCTGTGACGTCGGAACGGTACCTGGTGGAAATATCCAGATGTGAGACACTGGAATCGTTCCCACCGCTACAGCTAGACTTACATCAGTAGTTCGGGTCACCAATTACCGATAAAGTATTGAAATACACCAGACAACGGGCATTCTGTCGCTCTAATTGAACGAACTGAGAAAGGACTAATTGTTGGATGAAAGATTTAATTAATTCGCTTACCTTTCGAGAATAATCTGGATATGATGACTTGCAGCGTAGATTGGTGAGAGGATTTAACGGAATGACTGATTTTAATATATTTAGATACTTTGATTAACTTGGATTTATTTTATAAGTTTAATATTTCGAGTCACAAACAACGGGGTTACTTAGTGTAAGATCTTAAATTAATACGACAAAATGGAGCTGAAAGCTCGCTGGATGTTCGGGCAGAGTAACGTTGTAGGAAAAGTTTAAATGCAAAAGGCAAAAGGATTTTACCGCGAGACTGTACCGGAACAAGATGACGAATCTGGTGGTAGAAACCAAGAGGACGATCAGATGATCGGTCGCCGTTTTTATAGGTGTCGATCGTTGCGCAGAACGATCCCCTTCTTTAGCTTTTGTCAACTTTTGCGCACCTTCCCCCTTTTTCTAGGAATTAGAATTAGGGCACGATATCTTCCCCGCATGTATGCCTGTGATCTTAGTTCTTTAGCTCTTACTATATTGCAAGCTTTTACATATGGTATAACGCTGCGTTGGTGCGGTGGTGTAAGTGTAGGGTCGTTACGCTTTAATTTTCCATTCTGCGTGGGCTTTGGTGTTGGGGCAGCAAGCCCCCCTTGGCTTCTCGGCTACCGTGCTTCATCTCCCCTGTGGGCGGTAGGACCCGGGCCGATTTTAGCAGCTATTTCATAATATGGTAATCGCAGTGCGTATGCGCTAGAGGTGACCCATGTTTCGTGGTGTACGTTAGTGCCGTGTGCATTTTCGGGGTCACGATCCACTGGATTCTAGTCGTAGTTTACTTCTTAGATATTCTCACTATCCTGTTCGTTACAAAGTCTATATATTAAGATTGCCATATCGGTTACTTGTCGTTTTGTTAGTTTTATAGCGTGTAAATATGTAAAATTGCATATGTATTTTAATTGATCACTGTCGTTATTCACCTGGAGTAAAAAAGCGATTGTTTATGAGACATAGTTGCTATTTGCTTAACATTATTAGGATCACGCTGCTGCGAATACTCTTGGGTGTTTGTGTTATAACTATCTTAACAGTTTTAGGGTATTTGAAAATTTGATAATTCGTAGTTTTAGAGCAGGTTTACATGTGTGCTTTCGCATATAATTCTCTTCTGTAATTACTAATTCTCATATTGATATTGTAACGTTCCTGGACGTTATGAAAATAAATATGGATTCGTGATTTGATTATCAAATGAAAATCAAAGGCGTAAATAATTGTTGTGAAAAAGCTTCAATTGCAGGGTACGTGTTTCTGGTTTTAAGTCTGAAACGAGACTATTTTTACAATAATGTTGGTTGACGCAGCAACCTTATTCTTTTGAAAGACATAAGAGGTTGATAAACGTCTTTTATCTATGATGACTACTAGATCATTAAAAGGGGGCAAAACGGGTGATTTCACCCTTTGTAACAATATAAATCGGCTTCGAAGCTACTAGAACTTGTTCTTATGTTTGTTGGTTGCCTATTACTGGGCGTTGCCACGTATGCATCTTTGAGTTTATTGCGAGTTGATTTACCTTCAATCGTTTCGTCGTTAAGTTTCCGAATGTGTTCTCTAGATGGAGCTATGTATGGCTCCGTATTGGAGATCTGCATTGCCTTCAAAACGCTGCGCGTGTTGCCTACTATACGGCGTCACGGAGGAAAGTATGATTCATGCTGGATAATTGGTATTCACGATTTTGATGGTTTTGCAGTTTCTGGTTTTATGGATTATTGCAGCAGTACACCTATCTTTACATTATTTCGGTTAAAAACGTATCTATGGTTTTACAGTCTTTTATACTCCAGGCTATATGGTATAGCGTAAGTTGCTTATAGTAGTGGTTTTCCAACTACGACACAGAGCGACACAGTGCGACACAGTGTACGCCGTCGGGTGTTCCAACTACTACACGATGTCTCACGGAGTCGCTCTTATCCGAGTCTCAAAAAAGTTGTGTTTAACCGTGCAATGAATATCAGCGTTGCCAACGCTGTAGTTCTGTAACCAAAAAGAAACTGGAAAAAAGAGAATTTTAACGTTGTCAGCATTAGTCTGCATGATTGCATAAATGTAGAAAGTAATAAAGCCGGTCGTACCGTACAATGATCACACTCTTTAATTTAAAAAAATAATTTGAACGAACGTTTGTTACTTTTATCAATATTATGTACAATTTATAACATGCGTTTTAGTACTCAAACTCGGAGGATACATATCTGTCAAATGCCTAGTTATTTTCCCACTCCGTTCTTGGAACATGCACGCACTCTCCCGTTCAATTTGAACACTACAGCGTTCCAACAACAGCCCAGTATACAATTTACACGGAACGACACAGAACGACACAGAGTGCGATAGTTGGAAAACCCCTAGTGTAGCTCTCAGCTCAGAATGCACAAATGGCATTGTCGAGTGTTATATAATAATTGGATATAATGGTGTTAGTTAATTATGGTGTTAATATGATAGTGGTATATAATAACGTATAATAATATTATAGCTCTTTGTAGTGCGAAGGTCTCGTAATATGAGGTTTGTTCGGCTAGCTACACTCTGCACTCGTGAGTGTAAAACGAACTAGGGTAGTGTACTAGGGATTGCTGGGGAGTGTACGTCGGCTTCTCGAGTGTAGCTAAGATAGCGCGAACGCAATAGTGTAGAAGGTGCAGAAAAGTGGGGACAAGAAAATGGCGCACGTTACGTACAGTCGTTTTTTTCCTCGAAACACTTATTAATACAACAAATTAGTATATAAGATAAAGCATTTTGGAATTTGTTAACGAAATCTTTCATACCTTATGTTTTAAGTACACCGTTATCAAATTGAACGTCGTTTTTCAAGTAAAATACTGTACTACTTTGTTCTGATTTGTAGTGAGGTTATGGGTTTGCTGTCACTCGTGAGTTTTAAGGTATATATCGCATCACAGTTCACTAACGTAGTGGAAAAACCTGTAGCATTCATGCGGCTTGAACCATTTACACTTTTTACACTTCTTACACTTGGTCTAGACATAGTGCAAAAAGTGTACACAAAGTGTATATAATATGCACTGCTTAAGCACGAATGAAAATTGAAAAATTGAAAAAAAAGTGTACACAAAGTGTATATAATATGCACTGCTTAAGCACGAATGAAAATTGAAAAAACTGAATATACACGTGCACGTTGTATGCAGTGATGGCGGCAACTTGGCGGCATATGTGGTTGCATGTGGTCACATATGATAACTTTATATATTATATAGAGGTAGGCTACTGCCGCGGATTTTAAAACCGACAAGTCACATACATAATGGATTAGAGTTGTAAAATGATTAATAAAAAAAAATGGGTGCGTGTACTTATGTACGCGCGTGAGAAGTTATACTTCTTTGTCATCATTAAAAAATACACAACATGTCAAAATCTTCTGTCACACAATGATAAAGAAAAGAAGTATGTAAAAAAAACAATAAAACAAATAACGGATGTCTTACATTATATTTAAATAATCTATTAAATTTTTGTCACGAACTTTTTATTAAATGTTCTATTAAATTTATTTCTTTATTTTGTAAATTTTAAAAAACCAATAATAAATATTCAACATTGATAATTTAATAATATTTAGTATTAATTATATTAAATAATGATATTTTAATTTATATCAATAAATAATACATACGGATAACTAACCTCAATTATATTGGAGCACTTGAAAAAGTATTTTAGCACAATTTTTTCACTAATATTCACAAATAGTAAATAATATTAATCCAAATATTCAATTTAAATCACTACTGAATATATTTTATTGCCACATATATAATTCGCACTTGTATGAAAATAAAACACGTGTTGTGACTGTAAAAACTAAAACCATGTGGATAAATATTTAGCTTTTTTTCGAGATTTAATGAATTCGGTTGAGTGGGCAACTTCATCCTGTTAATTTTGTGTTACAGTTTTGTGTTACAGTGATGCGCGCGCATCCTGAAATTTCACTCTCATCAGTTTTTCATAACGCGCCTAAAGAAGTATAACTTCAAAAATTAATACATTGACCATAAAATTTCATTTTGTAATGAGAATTTTTTCCAGTGAACAAATAAATTAACTCAATGATTAATAAAAATTTTTCAGATTACAAAAATAAATTCAACGGTTAATGGAAACTTTTTCAAATGAAAAATTATAATAAAATCATAATGTTTAATATGCAACTTTTTCCCATGAAAAAAAATTGAAATAAATGTTCAGTGAAATTATAAAATGCTATAATGCCTTGAAAAATTTAATGCTATCTAAAAATGCTCATGCCATGCGGCGCATCTCGAAGTGAAACGTCAAACGTTACGTGCATGCCATGTGTTTATCACTCTATACGCGATGAGATCACGGCGTGCGAGTCATGTGTCACGCATTACGCTCGCACTATGTGACTATCACGGCGTGCGGGTTACGTGCGACGCACGATTGTTATCTGGGTAACGAAAGTCTAGAGACATTTGTGAAACGAGCAGCGTCATTCGACGTCACGTCCGCTAAAACGAACGCGCAAGTGTACACTCCCCACGAAAGTGTAGAAAGTGTATCTAGCACGAACAAACCTATGGTTTTGAAGCTTTGGTTAGTGAATGTCATAGTTGTTTCCATCTAGGGATATTCCAAATAGTTAGACAGTTGTTTTAACACCTTACGGTTATAAGATTTTCGTACTTCGAGTTTGGTTAGTTGATAAAAGTGACATGCAGTAATAATAGTCGATAAAACATACGGACGTTCCGGTCGGATGTTACACCTTGTTCCTCATTTCACGTTTCATAGACTTTCCTCGACAGAACAAAGAGCCTTATTGGCCTCCTTCTTTCAAGGCAGGTCTCGAGTTGCCTTAAGGAAACCTTCGGCACTGCGATTGGCTGTATCGTTTCATGTAGCCAATGCTTGCGTCTATGCACTTATGACCCGTATGACGCAGAGATCACAGCCAGTCTACCTCTTTGAGGTTATACACTCTCATCAACCGATGCAACTTGACAATGAGAGCCAAGCGGTTTAAGTTAGATTTAAATATAGCCGAGTGGCGCTTCGATCAGCAATTTTACCACCATAAGCAATCACATATCCCTAAATATGTCTTCTTTCTGGAAGGGAGAGCTAAGTTGCGACTATAAAACAAGGACGCCTCGGAGATTCAAGGAAGCCTTCATCAAGGCCTCCTTCATCCTTGAGATAAGGAGAGACTATGAATATGGGTATAAATGGTAAGCATCCATTGTCATACGAAACTTTTGGCGCATTCTCACTAATTTTTTTGCCCACGCGTGTCTTGAACTGTCCAATCTACGGACCTTGTCCTATACTAACGACAGCAGCGCCACCACAGCCGATATATCTTTTTTGTTGCTTTCAGGGTCCACATCTACAGTACAGCGTTTGGGCTCCTTGAATCTAAGCTACATGAGCATGTCGATCGGATGTTACATGATATTAGCTCTCCAATCTGTCAACAATCTTTTATCTCTTTTGCGCTGCCATGTTCGTGGGTAGATTTGCCTCTGTCCTAGGGAGTTTTTAGCGCTTCAATGTAATTTCGGAACGCACCCTAGGATTGTGGTGCGCGAGAGAGGATAGTTTTAAAAGGGATAGCTATATTCCAGGTGCTTCAGGCACACCATGCAATCCTTTCACCGTGGTGCATGTCAAGTTAATCGTTATCTTTTCTAACCTGTCGTAACCTCACGAGTTGAGACACAGTCGTGCATACTGTAGATGAAGGAAAAATAAATCGAAATGTGGCTCGTATTCTCGTCGTCGTAACCACAGCATCGAAAGTACGAAACGTTGAATACCTGTATTCGTTGATTCCGTTATCCATTAAAAGGGAAGAAAAGGAGATGAAATCGTTCGTTTTAGTCAGACTAACGGAGATGATTACCGCCAATGTACTATCGTGATTTAGTATTTTATTTACTGTGTTGTGGTGGGGTACGCTTTCACGAAATTTGAGTTGCTGCGATCAGCTGTGCTACGAATATGGCTTCATCGAACAGGGGTATACAAATTGGCTCTGCCTGGTTTCAAAAAAAAATCAACCTCAGACCACAACATCGAGGAGTCCACTTGGTCACTGAAGAAATATTACGACAGATTCCAGAGCTTTGTCAATTTTCTGTAGGCCTGTGCCATATACAAAGTAGGTATCTTGTCTCTTATAAAGGCAACTTTGCATTCAAATTAGATGCATGAACAAGCAAATTTGATATTCTCGCCTCAGAGTTAGAGTAAATACCATCGGACTTCACTCGTTTGGATGTAAACTTTATGGGTATTTAGTTCTTTCTACCTTTTGCCCATGAAGCTCAGTATATGCAATAAACAGGATAACAGCTTTTGTGTTGCCTACCTACTCGTTAGGACAGAGTATACTCATTTTTCACAACTGTTTATCAATGAAGAAATTTTTGCTCAACAAGTTCAAGGCTTATCTTTTAAGCCTATCATATTTGGCAGTTCGATTGCAATATGATATTTTACTTAATTCTGTGTTCTAGTTCTTCATACGTCCGCCAGTTTGGCATTGAACGAAAGTTGGGATCCAGACGTGAGAGATGACATGGAAATGATGCTCAACAAAATCGTTCCAGAAGGAATGCCTTACAGACATAGCTGTGAAGGTCCAGATGATATGGTATGTAGTTTTTAATTCATCTGAGGTGGTTATATCTAAGTTTCATATTATCCATACATGAAACGTTTTTCAAGTCAACTCTTACAGTCTTACAAAAAACTTTTTCAGGTCTCTCTCAAACTTGGCTTGATGGAAGCCTTGTTGATTTTAGCTTTAGGCACCAAGCTCTTTTTCTCTGTTGCAAAGGGGTTCTTTCAATATAGTAATTGTGAAATTTTCAAGTAAGTTCTCTTATCATGTATCCAATTAGCCTTAATCTGAGTGCTTTAAAGAGTTCTTTACTGATATTACATGAGAAATGGGAATTTTTTCGTAAATCCTTGGATTCAACCTTAATTTATTATTTGTTACAACTACGATTTTCCTTTTATTGCGGAGTTTTTGATCACATCGCAATCACATTTGAAGAAAAGGTAATTTTGCAGTTCTTGATTCAAAATAGATGATTTTTGCGAAATTGAGTATTATTTCAGCTAACCCGTGTTATTAGGCATTCAATCACATTACCACACATCACAATTTAGTATATTAATCTTGGTTTCATTTCATGCATTTCATGATGCTTTGATTATAACTGATTATAACTGAAAATGTATAGTTCTCGAAAGTAACACATTCAATTTTTATGCTTCCTCTACAGTAATATCATGGTATTATCAATTTCTAATAGATATAGGAAGTCATGTTTTTGATAAGATTGAAGTACAAAATGGTTACGAAAATCACTATTTTCAAAACAAATTGCTAATTCACATAGTTCCAATTTGAAATTTGTCCGAAATGCAGGAAACTGTTACAGATTTAATAAAGCAAAACTTACTCATTTTGTATCTACGGATTGTTGTTTATGATATTAAAATATTAAAATTTGAATAGTATATTTGCGAATGTGATTAAATCCTCAGTGAAGCATATTTGTTCACTTGACTGTTGTATTTCTAAAATATTCTGATCAATTTTTGTTCAGAGTTGTAAAGTTTTAAAAAAATTCAAGTTTATTAACATAATAGTATAAAAAAGTAGTTTGAAAAAGCATCATTACTTCACAATTTGATAAATATCGAAATGCTGAAAATCGTAAATAACCGTCCAAATAAGACATGACAAATTAAAACCTGTTTTTTTGAAGATCATTGTAAACTGAATCACCAATACCATGATACACAAGGGAAAAACGTTTTTGTACTGAAGGTACTCCTTCAGAATTTGATTGAACAATTTATAGAGAAAATTCTCATTGTTAGTGTATAACTCGTGAGAAAATCTTTAAAGAGTAACCAAATGGAAATATTTTTTATGCCGTACGAAATAATTTATGTGAATTGTAAGAGAAGACTATAATATTGAAAGCTGAAAATTTCATACGTGTTAGATTGAAAACCTTTTATAACAAGTGGGAAAGCTTGGTGTACAAGTAGAATTTCGTTTAGACTTGAGGGTAAATGGGCGGCAGTATGTGAAGCAAAAGATAGGAAAAATGTGTACCTGTTTACGTGTTAAAACCTGTACCTGTTGTTTGTGCCAATAACAGTGAACACAAATAAAGAAGCATCTCTACCATGTAATAGAAATAATTCTGAACAAAATTGACTAACTCAAACTAAGATATTAAGCTTTTGAGAAACAGCTTGATAATTGGAAGGTTGAAAATATTCAAACTCTGGTGACCTTGATCCGATTGTAATGTTTTAGACTCATGTTGCTCACTGATCAGGGCCTCAAAAATTGTTTGAAAAACATTTAAGAAATTTTATGTTTTAATATAGTTTTAGCGTGCAAATGTAATTGTTGACGAAGATCTTTTGGACTCTAGTTATACACAAATCTATCTTTATCTACTCTGGAGATATATATTTGTAAATTTTGTTCAAATCATATCTGTAGATCAGTTTGGCGAACAAAATAAGCCCAAAAATAAGGGAACCTGATCAAAAACACTAGAGGCTGAGTTTAATCATCTTCAACGCTCTAATTATAAAATCTTTGCTCAAAATGTTGATATCATAGCTTTTGATATTCGAATTTGCTTAAAATGATTTCTGAATAGTAGGAATATTATCTCATCTCTGAGCAACATCATTGGCACAAATAACACTGCTGGTGATTTTTTGAACGAATTTTGCTCTTTTCTTGATTTTTGATTTAGATGGTGTGACCTTTTCCGCCTTTACGCAATCCCTTAAAATTTCTTTTCCATATTCATTGGTAAGTTTTAAAAACATTCTACATTATGATACAAGGCTAGGTAGTTTCGAAGGACCTGGTAAATGCAGTATTGTTAATTGCAATCTTGTGTAGTACAGTAGAGCGTCGATCATTATCTACGTATAAAAAAATAAAAACTCATTAGGACCGGGTATTGTTCGGATATTAAAAAATTCGGATAACCGAAGAGCAATATCAATCGGGGAAAAACCATGTAACGCTCAAAATCTATAGATCATTAGAATATCTAATATATATATTCCGCAAATTTACTCGAATCATTCACCAACCAGAGGACAATTGGAACAATATTGGCCGATCCATTGCAATCGTCTTTCCTCTAAGCCAAACTATCACCTTGTCTAGTCGACATCAATTCTACAATACTAAGTATTAAGTTCATCAGACTTCGTACAAAACCATTCAAGTACATACTCAATATATATATCGCAGATATATCCAAATAGACCAAAAAATTACCAAATAGGATTAGAATAAGGAAGCATGAGAGAGCCGGAAAAAAAGAAAAGTCGACAGTAGATATAGCCAAATCGGCGCAAACAAGACCGAAAAACTGATAGCTATAGCATACCCAGAGCTAAATTTAGCACGCCGATAGAGAGAGGGAGGCCGTCCAAAATGCATATAAACAGAAGTCGGGACAGCAACAGTAGGTACACACTGATTATGCGTTCTGCTTTTGAAGCCCTAATCTGCCAAGCCAAACAATTAGCTGAGGCCTCTCAGTGATTTGGTCTTACATTCAAATTCTCGTTTCGAATACCTGCATTCAATATTCAACTCTTCATAAAATATTCTCACTAGAGATTTCTAAGATATCCTTTTGCCTAGCGTATCTCTCGCAAATACCAATAACGAATTTATTAATTAGTTATCATTTAACTAACGAATATTAATTATAATCTTTACGATTAATCACGTCAAGTAGTTGGCGCCGATATTACGCTATCTTTATTTATTTTTTTTATATTATATTTATGATTATTTCTATATTTGATTGCTTTCACATTTTATGTTTTATTATTTTTTTATATCGCATTCCTTTAGCGACACTGTTCGTAATAAAACTTTTTCTTTTTTTCTTTTTAATTAACGAGTACTATCATTGATACACACGAGTACATATCACACTCACACACAAACTCAATCATCACATCAGATTATGCTCTGGCATTTAGCGGAGCTAATACAGTTTTACTAGTGCTTCTAGGAGAGCTGAACCTACATACACACCATTGGCGCAGCTGACAATGAGTGTTATTGCAGTGCACAGACGTTTGTCACTACTCATGCACACTCACAATCATTCATCACTCCAGATTATGCTCTGGTATTTATTGGAGGTAATGCAGTTTCAATAGTGCTCCCAAGGGATCTGAATACACACACTTTCCAATAGACTTAAGAACGATCGGCTGTAATCCCGTTTCAACTGGGGAATGGGTTATATTGACCATCGCTTCAAGGAAGTTGAGGCTCCGACTATACCTGAACGCTACGCATAGTCAATGCAACCTCGCTAGCGATCTTCGGGAGTTTCACGCTTTCTGTACACACGAGTTTTTGAAACGACGTCCGGCTATCACATTACTGTAATTACATGGTAATTGGTATTGACCAATCGAGTTTGGTAACTCGGTTTAATAAATTATATTAGGGCGTTCAGTGCTGTCAGTGCGACGACACTAGTGATACATGAGAATTGTGTTAAGTGTACACCGATCAAACACCACGAGAACGACGCTCGGCTATCACACTCTTAAAAGTGCGTGGGAATTGGTATTGACCGATCGAGTTCCGTGTTTCGATTAGTGAATCTCACCCGAGCGCTTGGCTTGGCCAGTGTGACCTTGGTGGTATTTCCCGGAGGATTCTCATACCATCCATACAATCACACAAATAATGCGAATGTGCATCATTGCAAGGACGGGAGTCTAGCCTTTTCTAGAAGGGTAAACGTTTAGTCTTCACCATCAGCCTGAGGCACCCCGTTATCGACTGCCATAATCGGTGGTCCGTCCTCCCAACTTAGGAACCTAAAAGATTAAAATTAAAGCACTCAAATGTTGAGACGTTTCTAAATTAAAATCCCACAAATTAATCCTGTACGAGAATAGAGAAGAAGATATATGTCCTACCACCTGCGGTTGACGCTAATAACGGGACGTTACAACCATAAGAACATGACATTTGCGCGTAGAAGTTGAATGTCTAGATATTGAACTCGTGAGGAATGTGAATTATGAAATAAAATGTAGGATTCGATGCCAGGGCTCGGTTTTGCACGCATATACGGACGAGTGAAAACTGCCAGCGCAGAGGTAAATGCGAGTGAGCTTATAAGGTATGCAAATCATAATTGTTCTGATGACCGAAAATTCTGATGAACCAAATCATCAGTCGTACAATAAACGATTCGAATAATTTACATTCCGATAATCGATGTTCTACTATCGAAGGAAAAGCTTCCTAATTTGCATGATGGAGAATCACACTATAGCTGATTGTCTTAAATTAAAGTCAGCCTGTACAATAACGGTAAAAAAAACATAAAAATGTAGCAATAAGTGTAATAATAATAATAGTCATTTTTAGTCCCGCCATAGCCTTTCGGTTTGTCCTCGTACGCGGATAGCTTGTCCGGGGTGAGGAAGGGATGGGTTGGTGATCGATTTGAATATTATTCACGATTGTTCTAGGTTTGTTCTACATTATTCCAAAAGTTTATATTGACAACTTACAAAATACAATTAAAAAAATGTGTAAAACTGTTTTTCGACCGAGCCCCGCCCGCCCACTTTTGAACAATTGAACTCTTTTTTACTGTTGCGGTTTGTTGTAGTTGTTCTTAACATTGTTCCAAAACGGTCAAGTTACAAGTCCAACAGCAGGGCTGCCAACAGGTGAAAAGTGTTTTTGACTAGCCTCCCACTTTCTTAAAATATAAATTTTTTCAATTGTTCCAGGACGTTTTAGCCGTACTGAATATTGTTCCAAAAGTACAATGTAGTCAGTCGAACCGTGGGCTCTTAAAATGTAAACATGCGTTTTTCGGTTACTTACATTTTCGTAAGTGAACTTTTCAACGTGTTTCAGGCTGCTCTAGTCGTACTGAACATTGTTCCAAAAGCACAATATAGTTAGTCGAAACATGGCCTCGTAAAATTCAAAAACGGGGTTTTCGGTCTCCTACATTTTCACAGTTTTCAAGGTTGTTCTAGTCGTCGATGTAGTGAGTCGAATCATGTAGTCATAAAATCCCAAAATTCATGTTTGAATCTTACGAATCCAAGGTTCAACTCACCGCATCGTGCTTTTGGAATAATGTTCAGAACAACCCAGAACATGTTGAAAAGTTCACTTTCAGAAACGTAAGTGATTGAAAACCCCGTTCCCGAATTGTACGAGTTCAAGGTTCGACACAATACATCGTATATTTGGAACAATGTTGAATACAACTAGAACAACCTAGAACAATCGAAAAAGTTACATTTTCGAAAAGTGCGGGGTTAGTCAAAACTATTTTTTACCTTTTAGTAGCCCCGCCGTTGGACTTACGGGTTGACCGTTCTGCAACATTGTTTAGAATAACTAGTAGAAACCAGAACAGCGAAAAAAAAGTTTGATTTTCCAAAAGTGGGGGAGGGGGGTTCTGCCAAAAACGTTTTTTCATTTTTTTTAATTGCATTCTGTAAATCATCAATATAAACTTTTGGAACAATGTAGAACAAACCTAGAACAATTGTGAACAATATTCAAAACATTAATTTGTTGAAAGTGGGAGCCAACTTCATATAGGATTAGTGATCATCATTATGTGTCTGTAGCCGCTTCGGGCTGACGTTCGGTCGATCTCTGGTCTACCGTCTGCGTCGCGCGTCAGCCTCCAAGCCCAGGGTCAGCTCCGGGATCCGGCGCATTGCCTTTTGGTCGACGAACATGAAGATGAAGATGTTCATTAGGAACACCTGAATGCTCATAGGGGACAAGGAAAACTGCAGAACAACTTATCCAAGTGTAACTCGATTGAGTTCAAACCTCAACTGACCGATTTTGCGCCTGAGCGACGTGACCCGTGTGATAATTTTTGCAAGTTGTTGCTCAGGTCCTCATCAATATATTGGGGATTTGAACCCTGTTTCTCCCGTTGCGTTACGCATGATGCTACTACTGTCGGTAAACTTGTATTTTCCAGTTTGACAATTGCTTGTATATAGCAGACGAATAGCTTTAAAGTCATTTTGATTCTTCTTCGTTTTTCAACTCCACCGATTTTTTTTATTGGCGGTGTCAGGTTATTTTCTGTCCCCAGGGTGATGATAGTTCAGGAAAACTGGAAATAGTGCATTATTTATATTGATTCATAGGACAGACAAAAATTTTTTCAAGTTTCACTATTGTAGATCCTTACTTTTCTGGTCTTCGACTAACTGAGGCCTCATATTATACAAGGCTTAGACTTATCACCGCACTCCAAATTACCCATGAGATTGAGTTGGTAACTGTCGCGTAATAAAACATTGGAAAAAATCATTTTTTTACGACTTTTTACGACAGAATAACTGGAAAAGTTGAGTTTGTAAAATATAACCAGCATCTTTTGCTTTATTACTGTTTACTATATTGAACATAATTTTAAAGATGCAAAATAATGATTTTTCTTAACCAAAGTATTATGTGGACCGTTTATGATTTTAATGAATTACATCAAACTGGATTTCAACTATACTCGTACTTTATCGATTTACAATGTAATGGCATGTGCTTCAATGACGTTGCACTCGATTAGCTAGTTAGCTGGTATTCCACATCCACAGTTGCACTACCTATTAGCCAAGTCAAACTGGTATTGGTGTAAGAGTCGGTGCCTCCTAATTGCTTTGCTCTAACATTTAAAGGGCCGGTATTTTTTTCTTGTAATTTAATGTTTTTTAGAGACATGATTTATGTAAATAAAAAATCTACACGTCTGGTGAAGTTTCCGAGTTATTTGCTGACTCTTAAAAGAGCCAGACCGACCTTCTAAAGGTTGATAGACTCATTCTCTCCATTTGTCTTTATGTACTTATCACAGTACTCTGTTTATCAAATCCTGTCCAGTCTTGCTAGATCCTTTTACTAGCTTTTTTATTCCATTTTGCAGGTCTACCTCTAGTGTATTCTTTAATTTTTGCACGTCACGCCCAGCTTCGAGAGCTGCAGCGGTATTCAATCACCTACCTCTTACAATGCTCTATTTAATGCTCTTGTCCAGATGGAGACGTTTTTATTTTCGCTGCTTCTACGATCCTCTTTCAAGTAAATATATGGCCATCTTTCTTTGGTTATTTCTATGATGTCTAGCAGGCACATATTACCCTTTTTTCTAACCTGTATTTCTCTTCTGTGTTTCCTGATTTTATCTTCCAGCTATACGCTGGGGTGTTTCTGCCTAGTCTCACTACTAATTTTGTGTACCAATCTCGCGTCATCCTACTTCTGCCAACTCCATTTTACTCCATAACGGAAGGATATAGTAACTAGCATATTAGGAAGATATATCCAATCTTTGCTCACTTCATTATGTCCCGTGTTATATTTATTAATTTTTTTATCTTTCTGATTGTTTCTGATTGTGAGCAGCAAGCTAGAATCCCAGATATTGGTACTTGTTAACCGCTTTTACTCTTGTCCCTTAAATTTTCACTTATCGCTTAATTTTTTTCTCCTTTTTCTTTTAATGACCACTGCTTTTGTTTGAGTTGTTGAGTTGAACTTCTGATTCATCTTTTTTGTATAATCTCCACTATTTGTGACATTTATTCGAATCCTTCCTCGTCTTCATGAAGCTGAAACTAGCAACCAGAGATAGTAGCAAAACGTGTAAAATTTTTTAGAAATAAAAATATGCAGTTTAGTCTTATCCTCATAATTCTATGAAAGTATTGAGGGTTCAAGGTATTTCATAAAATTTTGATTTTCGAACTACTGTTGGAAGATTTGGGTGGTTGCAAGTGAATAATTATAATCTCACGTTCTTCTATAACTTTTTTATTTCAACCTTTAATAACACTGCACCGCTGCCGTCTCCGGCGAACGTCCAATATTAAGTGACTCACTCGTTCGCGCATTAGCACACATCTAAGAGAGAGTATATTTTACTACTAGGAGCACCATCTATACTCTATGACAGTAACATCAATGAAGTTTGAAAGCTCGCGCTTTACAACAACTATACTACCTTATTCGAGTGAATATTAGACCGTTTGGCTGCTAGCTTTAGCTTCGTCTCGCCTTTTGGTATTCGTGCCACATCATTCACAAATCTTAAGCAAAACATTTTGGATCCCTTCCCGTCACAACGTCTCTTTTATCATCTGCTTGCTTTGATTTTAGGTACCTTTTAAGTAGACTTATCACTTTTCGTCTTCGTTTCTTGGTGTACCGTCTCTGTGTCTCGATTTCATTTTGCACTTTATGGTTGCTTCTTCCTCGGGTCTTCATAACTCCCGGATTTCATCATTTACTAGCGTATTTGCCTTTTTATTTGTCCATTGGTCGCTTAGAACTTTGATAAATTCTTAATTTTTTCTACACTCGAGACAGACCTTTTCTATTCCTGTTCTTTTTCATGTGTTTACTTTTTTCCTATTCACCTACCCAGAATGTCTCCCAAAACAGACGCTTAAAATTCACGTAATCACTGCCTGTGCCAACACATACACAACTTTTGATGGACAGAATTTGTAGGTTACACTAGGTTCATTATCAGGTAAAAATTGATGGAATGGTTTGTTTCAAAACACATTTTCGGTATTTCTTTGCTATTTTTGTTATATTATATTATAATATATGAATATGTAACACATCACATCGGATACCTTGTTAGGTATTAATATTTCGATTGCCCGATGTTTCGATTTTCTTTCATTCTCTTGAATTTCATGAAAAATTTTAAGAGACCTTTTTTGTAGAGCATCAAATTTCCCACAAAAATAATGGTTTGATCTATGAAAATATTGATTTTTCTGGTAATTACAAAAATCAAAAATCCAGACACAAATTTGAAAAAACAAATCAATGTTTAAGGCACGATTACAAGGAAACGGCTCGATCTACGTCAATTTAGTAAAAGAGCTTTTTTGTAGGAAATTTAATTTCCTTCAAAAATATGGATTGATAAAATTTTTCAGATTGATAATTGACGGATTTTGGGTAAAAAAATGCGGTAACTGTTAAAAAATCAATAGCTGTAACGATACACCCCTTAATATTAATATTAAGGGCTCAAACTTTCAGGATAATTTTTATTTGTCGTCATGAAAAATGTTTTACAGTACCATTAAAAAAAAAATTCTTCGTTTTTTTTTGGCCCAGTCTACTACTGATAATGTATGTTTCTCTCTATTATGTAATGGCAACAGAAGACTCAATCCCGTGGCTAATAACTAATATCTATCTATCTATGTATGTATGTATGTATTATAGGCTGATGATCCGAACCTCCCTCGCCGGTTATCTTTGTGCCTTTGGCTGGATCATTGTTTCTGTCTTCCTTGGCTATCACATAATCTATAATGGATGACTCTCTGTCCCCTACATAGGAAACACATCCTCCTTTGTGTCCACCTGCCCTGCCGTTCATAATCGATGTTCCAAACATCCGACACCATCAAGTAGCTTCGTGCCTTCGCTAATTACTTCTTCGCTATGTCTTCTCATCATCTTGGCCGATGTTTCTCGTGTTCTCTAATCTTGCATATTCTTAACGTACTTCGATATTCCTGTCTGTCTCTACTATCAGTCTGTTAGTTTGTGTGATTTTCTTGTTGAGAATTTTTCCTTAGTCGATATCGTTTGCCTTAATCCTTGTAGCTCAATTCCCATGCCAAGTTTTCATACTCTTGCAGTATGATCCTTTGATTCCCTTTTCGGACCTATCAGTTGCTCGTCTTTGGCCCTATGTTCACGTTCTTCTCTGTTGGTGCTTTTGGCTCACTACTTAAATTCTTTACTCACTTTGTTAATTACTTATTTCTCAGTCTTGTTCTTCGCCGATGTTAATGGTAGGATAAAAATGGTATCAACTCGTGCTATACGCCATACGACCATATTTATTTGCTTCCTTGCTTTGCTCTGCGGTCTCCTCGTTCAGAAATTTCACCAGTCCGCAGTTTATTGAATTCTCAGAGGCAAAGCTATTTTCCATTCGTTACTTTATTTTGCTAACCAAATCTGGCTTTTTCACTTCTCTCATTTATTCCTTTTGTTAAACCTCTGAATTCTTTATGTTTTTCTCTTTCTTGCCTCTTATCTTTCATCTAGATTTGTATATATCCCTTAGATTGTGTTGTTGTTTGAATATTTTAATTTTTGTTTCTCGAGAATCCAGTTTCATCGATATTGTAGTTTTTCCGTTATATATATTCATATCCGTTTCTGTATTTCGATGATTTTGATATTTTTTCATTTACCTGTATTTCCCCTGTAACAAATTTTTAAACTTGAGCGTTCAGGTTGTCTTCTTTGAAGTTTACTCCACTTATCAGAATAGTTCTTCTTCTTTCCTTTCTTTTTTAAATTTCCATCCTTTGTTCCAATTCATCCATTCTTGAGTAAATTTTAGGGTTACCTTCTACGTCAGTTTTTTGCATACGTTCAATTTTCTGCTTCCGATGTTTTTCTGCATTCCTGTCTAGTTCAACTCTCTCCTCAATGACTTTTATTCCTTCCTCCGTTCGGCTTCTCTCTTCTTTTTTTTTTATTTTTTGTTATGAACCCTTTATTTCAATTTGTATTCATTCTATTAGTGTTTTTTTAGCTTATTTACTTCACTTTTTGTTATTTTGTAATTGTTTTAGCGAGTAACAGTAGAGGAGACTCGGGATCTGGTTTGGTACAGGTCGTCACAATAAAAAACTGCGCGCACTAAATTTAGCAAAAAAATTATAACGTGATTTATTGGACACACTATATACAGTTAGCGAATTACCCGATATGTACAATGCCAAGAGCAACACGTGGTAGCGAATGCACCCAAATTCACAATTAGTTTAATAATTGCTTTAAAGCGAATTCTCACACATTAATTATTGTTATCAATAGCCAAATAATTAGAAGAATTAGCGACAAGAAAAGAACACGAGGTGAACTAGAGGTAGCCGTAAGTACAATAATGGCGGAAAACCGTTAGAAATCGAGTCTTCTTCCCCGTGAGGAATACTAAGCATGTCCCAAAGCTAAGAGCCAATAAGAAAATTCATAGCGAATGACGTCAGAGAATAGCGAAATGCGCAAGCGTCAATGAATTTGAACTAAAAATTCATTGATTGGCTATCGATTGGCGGGTGATCTATGCTCTGCTTAGTGCTGCCTTCTTGCTGCGAGTAAGCCGAACTTCGCTTCGCCCGGGCAATTTGGGTGTTGACTGAACAGTAATACTTCTGAGCATCCTGTTTTTATTTAATTTTTTCAACACGTTTGTCTTTATATTCTTTATCACCTTCGTTGATGTCGTTGTCTGCTTCACGGTTGTCTTCGATCAGGGTTCTTTTCACTGGATCATTTTCTACTCACGTCGACAGATCCTAGAATTCCTCGAAAGCTTGGAATTGGCCTGAAATTTTTCTAGAGCCTTGAAATCTTGGAAATAGCATGGCATTTTTTTTAAATTCTTACATTTCATTTTTTTCTGACTATTCTTTTCCCGACAGGTATCAAGTTCTTGTTCTCAATTCCCCGATCGATAAAACTAACTAGAATTCAGTGGAACTTCAGGCAATTAAAGTTTATACTTTACCATACCTTATTTTAATTCGGGTAGTGTCTGTTTTTAACCCACTGTGGCGTCGGTCATATTATAATTGAAATACTGCAATCGCGAATGAAAATGAATTGTTATGTTAGAGTGATCACCTAGTGTTAAAACTTACGATCAGTGTCACGCAAGGTGTAACGTGAGTGAATCTCTTGTTGTGTTTATTGAAAAAGGTAAATAAATTCTCAATTCCAATTTAGATGTATCTCATCCACGTATAACAATATGTGCCGTCTATCACTAATAACTGTAATGTAAACATGTGTGCGGTCGGGGGACCCCCGTCAGGAACGAAGTTCCTTACGCTTTTTCTTCAACTCCGAATGTAATTCGATATGGGGATTTAGATTGTTTATATTTGTATATTTTCGCGCCGAAAGGAAAAAGTGTTATGCTCCCTCCATGCGACTTTTTCTCTCTCTCTCTGTTTAATCTGTATATTTTATTTTCTATCATTTTTTCAATGAAAATGATGTAAAGTAAGGAATTAAATCGAAAAGTTTCATTTAATATTTTAGGAAAAATATTAATTTATTAAAAATTGGATATAAAATATTAAATTATAAATTATATAAAAAACAATAATCAGACAATATAACTCACGTATTATCTAAAACAAATAACAAATAAGTTTTAACGAAATTTCCACGCGTTCAGTATTGAGATTATTCAAGCGGCCGTGCACGATGCTCGCTGCTCGAATCTCGATACTCGCACGTACACACATGCATAACGTGATTCGCTCTGTGTCGATTTCTACCAGTCAACTCTTACTCGCACACCGCGTTAAGAGGGCACATCGGAGTATAATTTTTCTAAAATCGATTTTTTTAATTCGTGTTTCTGAAAGTTTGAAGTATGAAGAATATTGTGTGTAAATTGCAGCATAAAATTCGAAGAATTGTAGAAGTTGTGGCCGATTCCCTGAATTGAAGTTCTGGAAAGCAAAATAAACGTTTTTTTTTGAACTTGATAACTTTTAAAAATATTGTGTGTGAATTTTATGAATATTTAAGAAAATTATTTTTTTGCCAAATTTCAAACTATTATATCGAAACTACATTTTCAGTGTCCATGCCCAGGATATCTCGAAAACGCCACGACCGATTTTTGACAAATTTGAACACAATGTTGTCGTGGACTTTATCTCGTTCGCTACTTAGGGTTTTTTTCTAGTAAAATCCGATAGCTGCAAAGTCACCTATAGCATCAAGTTTCAACTATTTTTGTAATTTGCTACTTGCCGAGATTGAATATAGACGACTCATATTAGGATAATTGACAAATATGTTCCAATATCGTGATCTGTATAATAATTTGCAGTGAAATCATCATGGGGAAATCAACATTCCAAAATTTGTGGCTAGACTCTGAGCTACATAGCGGCTGGTATTGGTTAAAAAAAGCCGACACTTACAAAGCACAGTGCACTTTGTGTAACACCATTTTTGATGTATCAAATATGGGAGTTACTGCGATTAAATCCCACGAAGATGGAAAAAAGCACAAAGCCACTGCCTCGGCAATAAACATGTAAAAGCGACTCGCTAGCTTTGCAGCTCCAGCTCGACAAGGGTTATCAAAGAATTCCACTGTAGTTTCACAGGGTAGAATTGTTACTGAACTGGTTGCAAACTTCTATTAGCAGTGAGAATCAATGCAGATTCTACCAGGGTACGGAATAAATATATTGTAAAAGATTAGGTCACTCGGGCCGAAATCTTATGGGTCTTGCACAAAGGTATGTGTCATAATTCAAATTGAGGTGCAGAAAAGGCTGTACAATTGTTCCCACTAATGTTTACTGACAGTGAGATTGCAGAAAGAATGACAATGCAAAAAGACAAAATTGGATATGTGACGACTTTTGGTTTGGGTTCGTTTTCTCAACGGCAAGTTGTCGATACTGTTAAGTCATATCATTTCTTTGGCATCTCTTTTGATGAAAGTTTGAATCAAGTAGTTCAAATGTAGGATGATAACAATAATGAAGTTTTTAGAAGGTACTTAACATCTGCCTTCTTGGGCCATGCCACTGCCGAAGATCTCTTAACTACATTTATCAGTACACTGCAACAGTATGACATATATATGAAAAGAATATTACAAGTATCCATGGACGGGCTAAATGTCAATTGGAAATTCCTCAGAAACTTCAAAGAATACCTAAGAGAAGATCAACCGGCCAATCAGAAATTATTATAAACGGGATCTTGTTCTCTTCGTATTATCCATGGGGCACATAATAATACAGCTGATATAAGTCGGCATATAAGTCGGTGTGGAAAATGATTCAGTTTATGAGAGCAAATTACTATTCATTTAAAAATTTTCCATCAAGGCGAGCAGACTATAAAAACAGCGGATCAGACGTCCTTCTGTTAAATATTGATGTAGGAAGTAAATAAAGACTCATAGTTTAATAAGACAATAGATATATATATGTATATTCAGAGGAGTACAAGTAGATTGTGCTCGATGGTCGAGCTCGAACTGGCGTATCGAAAGGATCTCGCGGTCACCGAAGATAAGCGCGACAATTGAGGGACACCTGGTGTCACCTGTCGATCGATACGATTAGATCGAAGGTTGCTCTGCCGCTCAGGCAGATACATGACACCTTCCCATGAAATTCTGTTCCATACGATGGGTTGAAAACTCCAATGTCATCCAGCGAGCAATTTAAATACTGCCATATGTGAAAAAATATATTGAAGCAGTAGCGAAGAAATCCCCAGCTAGTCAAAATTATATCATGGTGAAAGATTTCATCGGTGATCCTTTTCTAGCTGCTAAGTTTGACTTTCTACATTCAGTTGCCTTTGAGCTAGAAAGTATTCTCGCAGCTTATCAAAGCAATCATCTGTTCATACCGTTTCTCTGGGGAGATCTGAATACTCTTATCCGCAGCTTATTATCATGCTTTATTAAGGAAGATGTGCTCAAGTCCACTAACTCTTTTAAGCTTACATCTATTGATCTCGAAAAAGCAGAAAATCGAAGACCAATCCAAGTCATCGAGATCGGATTTGCAGCATCTGTACCTTGTAAAGTACTAAAAGGCATAGATGTGGTCATATTCAAGACAGAATGCCGGCCATTCCTCGAAAGATTATGCCTCAAGTTAATGAGCAAGTGTCTCTTGAACTATTAGATTGTGAAAAGCTGAAGCTGCTTATCGCCTTATGTGATGCAAGATGATACAATCCGAAAATTACGTGTAACAACAGCATTGGAAACCTTCGTCGAACATTACAGAATTTAGCCCATGGCATCTGATGCTGTTAAACAAGAATATCTTTTTATGTGTGAGTCTCCATCTACTGCAAAAGTGCTCAGCATGTTCAATCGCAAGGAACATCGATTAGACCACTTTTTGATGGAGTTGTTCGAAAAAGAAGGGACATCAGCAGAATTGAAGACTTTCTCTAAATTTTAGTGTTGTTTCATGGAAATGCTGCAGTGGAACGAAGTTTTTCTATAAATAAGAATTGTCTCGTTGAAAACTTGAAGGAATCCAGTCTAATTGCTCAATGAAATATTTTTGATGGGGTGACAGCTACGTGGGGAGTTATGAAGATTTGCGTCACCAAAGCAGTGATTCAGGCTGCACGAAATGCATTGAGTAAGAGATAGGAATCACTCGCAACTCAAAAGAATGAAAAGGATAAAAGAATAGAGCAAAAGCAAAAATTGGTAGATGAAATAAATAAAATGAAAATAAAGAGGAAAAAAGTCATAGCAAAAGCCGAATCTTAAGCGGATGAAATGGAAATTAAAAAGAAATTAAAGAGATGCGTGGAGCTCTACTAGAAAATGACTGACTCCGGAGTTGCCTATTTTTAATATATGTCTTGTGACGTGGATTTTTCCCGCTCCTCGGTCACTCGGAGAAAATGACCGAGAACTTACCGCGTGCACAATAATTTGGCGTCCACGATGTACCCTGGATCTAAAACAGTATCGCGAAGTTTTGTTGGGCGCCTGGCGTGATCAACACGCCTCGAAATCATTAATGCGCTATACCTCGGCAATATGCTCGGTAGCTCAGTACCGCGGAGAGGGGAGGGGTAATTTTTGGAGAGAGAGAGACACTCGAAGTACACACGCTACTTAACAAAAGAAGTAAAATAAAATCTTATATTTCACAATAGCGGTGATACAAAAACAAAAAAAAAAAAATCCAAAAGGCGCTCGTCGCGATTCTAAAATTAAACAGAAAATTACACGTAACCTACACTATTATTCCTTACTCTACTGAGCTCGCGGCTGCCTAACTAAAATGTCACTCAACAATTACAAAATCTCCATACGCTGTTCTCAATTTGCAAATTCGCCATTTCTTCTCCATAGCGATAATTGCTCGAAACCGAAACTAAAACTACTTTCTCGACGGTGCGCCGTCGGGCTACCGAACAGACGGCGTCTTCAATCTCACCTGAGATCTCACCCGACTCGGAGCTTCGACGCTACCGCGAGCTGGCCTAAATCTAAACGTGACAACATAACTTAACCTGAAGCTTATTTCCTACTTATTTCAACTAAACAAATCCGCAAACGCCACTAAACTTCAGACGCTACCAAAACTCAATATTCGAACTTCTCGTCTCAACCGCTGCTCAACGCAACGGCAATTTTCACTATACATCACCTCAACTCGACTATACACTATCTTAAATAAACGGTAACTTAACTAAGCGCAAGCGCAACTAAACGTAATCTAAACTATACGCTATTGCAATGCATCCAAAATCAAACCTTCTCAAAATCCTCCAAAACGTTATTCGCTAATCCGAGCACTCGAATTATATATGTAATAGAGTTCGCCGCTGAGGCACTTGGAGACTATATATATCTATATATGTGGCATGTTTAAGTGTGTATAGTACACGACTTATTTTAGCCTATATTCATACTATATGAAGAAGATTAATTCTAATCTTCTCCGTCGTTAATTTTTCAATTCACCAAAAACATGTTTGAATTCACTTCTCTAGAATTTTTTCTCGCTATTAATTAATATGACTTCTTTATATAGTATTAAGAACGGCCGGGTCCGCTCTAATAAGGCTAAACAAGTTGTGTATTATACACGCTTTAACATGCCATATATATGGAAACATAGTCTCCAATGTGCCTCAGCGACGAACTCTATTACGGAATGTATATAGTAGGTAATGTGCCTGATGAGTGATTATTCGTACTTTCTTTGTTCCAGCCATCCTATTAACTGTGTAAGATGGGATAAACCTGATTGAATTGGAAATGATATATTAGACAAAAAAGTTAATGTCATTATGTATTAAGATGTTATCGAAGACTTGTATGAACAGTTGAGAGGTTGAAGATGAGTTCGATAATAAGAAAAAATTCTTCTTTCCAAATGCTATGACTTATTCACAATTCATTCTGTAGTTCTTTGTAGCATAGTATATTATTCAAGTAGCCTTGAATTTTAGTAATCTAGGCCTGGAAATAGCCTGGAATTTATAAATGAGAACTCTGTAGACACCCTGTAAGACGGACTGTCTTATTCACTTGCATCTTTCGTCTCGTGCTGTCTGTCTCGCCCTCGGTGGTTTTTCTTTTCCCCAGCTCCATCGATTGAACCAAGTTTTTCCTCCACCATCGGGACTGAAGTACATTTCTTCCAAGAAGTTAGTCACTAGGAAAAAAGTAACTCCGTGATTACAGACTACAGGGATTACACCAACATTTTTATGATTGCAAAAGATTTACCCTTTTAAATATGAAAATTTGACTACACATGACTACAGAAAAATTTCACGACTACCGTGATTACAAAAATAAAATGAGAATGAAATTAGTCACGTTACAGTAACAATGCATGTTTAGGAGAAATCGTTACTTCGCACCTGTAAGATCGTCTGTAAGTTGATAAACCATGATGAACAAAACATATTCCTATTTTTAAAAGCCATCTCCTTGAAAGTCATTCAGATATTGCACAGCAATACTTTTTTCCCTGATTTTCATTACGTTAAGTACGTTGCCTACCGCGCTCGCGTGGGAACTTTGTAGACCAGTCGGAATGTACATGAATTTGGACGACTTCTATTCAACAGCCGTGGCAAATGGCCAATTTTTTTTGTAGGTAGTTTGGACCTCAAAGAATATAGTATGAAATTTGTGGGATCGCGAAATGACGACTTTTGGCCGGAAAAATTATTTAAATAAACAAATGTCACTATTTTGGTGTTATTATCTTTGGAATGAGATTTATCTAAAAATGTTTCCTACGCAAAATGTGCGCCGTAATGAAATCTACAAAATAAGTCCTATGCAAAAATCACGTAGACTTATTAGTTTGGCGGTAAATCACTATTGAACAACAATTTTTCAAAAAATTTATTATTGTATTTACGTGATTTATTCATAAAGTACTGTTCTGAAACTCATCCACCACCTAAAAGAAACTGTCCTGAGGAGATATCGGTAAGTAAATCCGGCGTGTCGATATAGCACTTGTTCCACAAGGCCGAGAAGGTGCAAAAAAATCAGGGTAATTCTTTTCAGCATGTACATTCAGGATTTAACTGAAAAGAATAGGTTTTTGAAAAAAAAATCATGTTTTTCGAGGATATAAAATTTCAGCTGATAAACAAATAGAAGTTACGCCTTAACTATTTAAGTTATTCAAAATGTTCTGCAAGATTCTCATAGGTCTTAGCGAGACGCGTAATTTAAAAAAAAAGAAGTCTCAATATCTTTATTACAAGCCGCGATACAATCATTTTTACGTTTGTTTAATTTACTACTGTTTAAATCGACATTTTCGCGAAATTCAAGTTCGCGGGCATTCGTAATTGTGTTGGGCATAATATTTAATATTATAGAAACCGTTTTGAGCATTAATCTCATGACAGATCATGATTGCATTCGGTCGCTCGCGTGCGGAATATACGGATGGCGGCGTCGGTGCCGCCGGGTGGATGGCTTGGTGGGGGCCTGTGTCTTGCCCCGCGTCACTTCTCGCGCGGCTTAGCACCCGCATTCATAGTCCTTTCTTGAGGAACAAGGATTCTTTGTTCCTCATTTCATGTTTCATAGACCTTCCTCGACAGAATAAGGAGCCTTATTGGCCTCCTTCTTTCAAGGCAGGTCTCGAGCTTCCTTGAGGAAACCTTCGGCACTGCGATTGGCTGTATCGTTTCATGTAGCCAACGCTTGCGCTTGAGCTTGGCGTCTATGCACTTATAACCCGTATGACGCAGAGATCACAGCCAGCCCACAGGTTAACTTCTTTGAGGTTATACACTCTCATCAACCGACGCAACTTGACAATGAGAGCCAAGCGATTTAAGTTAGATTTAAATATAGCCGAGTGGCGCTTCGATCAGCAGTTTTACCACCATAAGCAATCACATATCCCTAAATATGTCTTCTTTCTGGAAGGAAGAGCCAAGTTGTGACTATGAAACGAGGACGCCTCTGAGATTCAAGGAAGCCTTCATCAAGGCGTCCTTTATCCTTGAGATAAGGAGAGACTATGAATACGGGTGTAAAGTTAACTATTTCCATATCTCCCTTATAAATTGTCGTAAGCAAATTTTTTTTTTTTCGATTCAACCTAAATTTTTCTCACGAATTCAAAAATGCTCATGAAACTTAATATTCTCCAAGCCTCGCGCGGCTTAATAAACTATTTCCATATCTTCCTTATAAATCGTGGTGAAAAAAATAATTTTTTTCAACTCTCCTTTTAATCGCCCGCATTTTGAGGACAATCGGTCGTTCAAGGCCATAAATAATCCCTTATGTACTGGGAAATCCCAACTCCTATGACTTAAGATCCCAGTCGACCCTTTCAGGTAGTTTGAAAGAAGCACAAGTGCGAGAGAGATGCAATGAAGAAACCGTTAGTTTTAGGAGAGGGGCAGCCAGAGAGTCAGTTTCATCTGTTACTTCGTCCAGGACAGTAGTTTTTGTGTATACGTGGTTTATTTGTTTTATATTTGGAAAATATACCCTGTGCATCGAAGACGGAACGAAGGTAAGCGTGTGCATTTTCATATTAATAATTTATTGAAATAGAAATACGTTCACGTTAATATTCGGTTTTAAGTATGTAATACAAGGTAATGGACCATTTTGAAATTGTATTACAGGATATTATATTGAACGAGGACGCTTGCGTGCCAGCGAACTTCGTTCTGTCCGGTTGTAGTTGGAGGTTCGATATCCGTTATTTTGGTAAGTGTAAATATTGTTGAAGAATATACTGATTATTATCAATACACATTGATTATTGTAGAATTGAAATCCACCTTTTTCTGTGATAACGTCATGTGAGGTAATGAAACAAACACGATTCAAATTGTTACAGATTTTTGCTGACGTATCTGAGCACAGGAAAAAGGTCGAAACTTCCTGATACGTGTGTGCATTCAATACTCAACAATTTCGGAAAATGTCTGACGACATTTGTTTCATCTGCGAGGAATCGTTAGAAGAATCGGGGACTCGTGACTGAAGAAAAAAGCCATCGAAACATCGATCTCTGCGAGCGAGCAAAAAAAGGACAGGAGATTTATTAAGTATCACTTGAAAGAAAAAGAAAGTATAACTGTCCACGTTAAATGTGTGCTATTATACAATGAGGAAAATAGTATAAAAGGGCATCTTGGCAGAACACAAACACCTATCGCGAGTACTTCCACGAGGTCTGTTGGCACGTTCGATTTTACGAATAGCTGTATATTTTCTGGTAAAGATGCGTCAGATTCATGGGTTAAAAAAGAGTTGCAAAAGAGAAACGCGCCAAAATGACCAATTAGATTCATTGGGGGGGGGGGGGGGGGGGGTGAAAAAAAAATTATAGAAAGGGCAGCTAACCGATCCGATGAATGGGGCAATGAAGTTTCGAACCGCGTACTTTCTGTCGACGATTTGTGTACTGTGAATGCCCGTTACCACAATACATGCTATCGACCATTTTTTGAGACTTTTCAGTCACGAAGTTCATAAGACAGCACTGTGCATATTATTGATCTAATTCAACAATACATACAAGACAATCCCGATGAATATCAATTTTCACTGAAATAAACTCACGATACTTTAAAAGGTGGAGTTCCCAATAACCAATGGATAAAAAAAAATTGTACGAAACAGTCGGTGACGATATTATTATTACATCAAACCCAGGTTCGGAGCCAATAATTTGTCTTCGCGAAACGTGCTACAAACTTTCATTCAAACACTTCCAAGATTCGCAAAACGACGAGGACAGTCGTATTAACCCCTTGAGTGCCAAGTCAATTTTATGAAATGTGCCCAAAGTGCTAAAACTCAAACTTAGAGCAATTCACCTGAAATTGACCACCCGGGGGTTTTTGGGGGCGCTGATCACGAACCCGATATCAGATTTGCAAAATTCCAAGATAGCGACTCGCTACTGCGTATGCGCATTAGTATGACTGATCTATCCTTAAGGAATAGATCTGGAATTGGTTACACGGGGGTTTTCAGGAGTGCTGATCACGAATCCGATATCGGATTTGGAAAATTCCAAGATGGCGACCTACTACTGCGCATGCGCATTAGTATGACTGAGTATAATTGAGGAATAGCTCTGAAACTGGTCACATGGAGGTTTTCGAGGGCACTGATCATGAATCCGAAACCAGATCTGAAAAATTCCAAGATGGCAACCCATTAATGCGCATGCGCATTAGTATACCTGGCGTATAAACGAGGAATCGATCTAGAATTGATCACTCGGGGTTCTCGAGAGCGCTGATCGCGAATCCGATATCGGATTCACAAAATTCCTAGATGGCGACCGACTACTGCGCATGCGCATTGGTATGGCTCATGTATAATTCAGGATTCGCTCTGGAATTGTACACTCTGTGTACCTGCAAACTTCTGAATCATCAATTCAGGTATACCAGTCGCATTCATACGGAATATTCTATCGCATATGTCCATTACTGGGTCAGGATATTGAAATTTTGTGAACTCGATTACATTCCCGCGATCAGCACTCCCAAAAACTTCCAAGTTCGAAGTCAGCTCAAGTCCTCGATTATAAAGGTCTTTTTCTAATGCGTATGCGCAGTGGTGGGTCTCCGTTTGAGAATTTCGCAAATGTGATACCGGATTCATGATCAGCGCCCCCGAAAATCCTCGAGTGACCAGTTTCGGAGCAATTCCTCAATTATATACCAGTCATACTAATGCGCATGCGCAGTAGTAGGTCACTATCTTGGAATTTGTCAAATCTTTTTCGGATTCATGATCAGCGCTCCCGAAACCCCCGAGTGCCCAATATCTGATTATTTGGTGATCATTTCTCCCGTCTACTTGACTACTATGTCAGGACAAAGATTTCTTGGAAATGATACAAACTATAACTTTGTAACCGCGAAATTAGTTTCCTAGCATGGGCTATCAGGAAATGAATGATGTGATCCTTTTCAGTATGGCCCAAAATATAGGAAAATACGCTTTAGTTACGGGTGACATATTATCAGGTGTTGCTAGGGCACTTATTCATTGGACAAAGATTCGTGATTTCTCGGCACTTTGGGCCAAGTCGAGAAAAACAAAGATCTCTTTTCCGCGGCACTCAAGGGGTTAAGATTGTAATGGCAGCGGCTAAAATTGTCAAAGAAGACATTCGTTTGATAAAATGCGATACAGACACTTTTCCGTCTCCCAATTTTTTTTCGAAGATATTGAAACAGTTATTCCAAATTCACTCAGAGTTTTCTTAGACAATGTCGTCCCACTTGTTAAACGCGGAAAAGAGAAGGGAAAATTTTCGTCCAAGATTGTATTTATTGCACATGCAATTATAAGTTGCGTTCGTCCACGCGGTTTTAGATCGTGTCGCAAAGTAGGTTTAGGTGCGGTGCTCAACAACATCTTAGGCTCAATTTCTTGCGGCTGTGATACAAGTAAATGTAAAACGAATTGTGCGTGCCGGAAAGTAGGGCTAAAATGCACAATATTGTGCAAAAAATTCAACGGACAAAATTGTTCGAATGTCATCGAACCTGAAATAGTTCTAAGCGATGATGAAATCGACAAACAATTTTTACGAATTTTAGACGATGACGATGATACGGAGGATGTAACGTTTGCAATAAGTGAGGATAATAACGTTGAAGGAAATAACGATGATAACGATAGCTATGAACCGGAGAGAAAAAAAAATGTATTTTCTAATGCGAAGGGACTTGTAAGAATTTATGTAGGTAATAATTGTAATAAAAAAAATCACGGATGAATTCAAATTTACTTTTGTTCTCCTCACCTTTTAAATATAAGATTATTTATAGGCCTCCCAACATCAACATTGAATTTAAAAACTAGTTTTGGGATACGTATTGAAAAATGTTGATTTTCACGAACATTTTTGAATTCGTGAGAAAAAACTACGTGAAATTAAAAGAAAAAATTTTTTTCTCGACAATTTATATGGGAGATATGGAAATTGTTAACTAAACCGCGCGAGGCTTGGAGAATATCAATTTTCATGAGCTTTTTTGAATTCGTGAGAAAAACTAAGTTAAATCAAAAAAAAAACAATTTGTTTACGACAATTTATAAGGGAGATATGGAAATAGTTAACTAAGCCGCGCGAGCGGCGCCGCGGGGCGAGACGCAGGCCCCCACCACGCCATCCACCCGGCGGCACCGACGCCGCCATCCGTATATTCCGCGCGCGAGCGACCGAATGCAATCATGGTCTGTCATGAGATTAATGCTCAAAACGGTTTCTATAATATCAAATATTATGCCCAATACAATTACGAATGCCCGCGAACTTGAATTTCGCGAAAATGGTGATTTAAACAGTAATAAATTAAACAAACGTAAAAATGATTGTATCGCGGCTTGTAATAAAGATATTGAGACTTCTTTTTTTTTAAATTACGCGTCTCGCTAAGACCTATGAGAATCTTGCAGAACATTTTGAATAACTTAAATAGTTAAGGCGTAACTTCTATTTGTTTATCAGCTAAAATTTTATATCCTCGAAAAACATGATTTTTTTTAAAAAACCTATTCTTTTCAGTTAAATCCTGAATGTACATGCTGAAAAGAATCACCCTGATTTTTTTTCACCTTCTCGGCCTTGTGGAACAAGTGCTATATCGACACGCCGGATTTACGAAAATCGGTCATTATTGCTAAACTATGTAACATAGATGGATAAAACTTACCGATATCTCCTCAGGACAGTTTCTTTTAGGTGGTGGATGAGTTTCAGAACAGTACTTTATGAATAAATCACGTAAATACAATAATAAATTTTTTGAGAAATTGTTGTTCAACAGTGATTTACCGCCAAACTAATAAGTCTACGTGATTTTTGCATAGGACTTATTTTGTAGATTTCATTACGGCGCACATTTTGCGTAGGAAACATTTTTAGATAAATCTCATTCCAAAGATAATAACATCAAAATAGTGACATTTGTTTATTTAAATAATGTTTCCGGCCAAAAGTCGTCATTTCGCGATCCCTCAAATTTCACACTACATTCTTTGAGGTCCAAACTACCTCTAAAAAAATTGGCGATTCGGTACGGCTGTTGAATAGAAGTCGTCCAAATTCATGTACATTCCGACTGGACTAGAAGTTGTCAAATGCTACTATACCGAGTTCCGTCCGTTGTATAGAACAATTAATATCTCCCTCCAACCGTCAGAAATGGATTTCCTACGTGTCAATAAAATGGCCAATACGAAAACTCAATGCTGCACCGTTTAAAAAAATCGCACCGCGCGTCAAGAGACGGTGTTCAATATTATGCTATCAACTACGTTTTTATGAAGTGGGAGTTCGAAAAAAAGGTTTCTTTTTGAGGCAGTCAGTCTAATATACCGGGACAATCCCTTGAAACTATACAGTCTACGCATGCGCCAAATGATTCAATCTCATTGGTCGGTGAAATTGCCCCGCGGCTATGTTTTCGTCTGCTGAGCAGGGCGCCAACGTACACAAAATGAAACGAAAGCTGTGAATCTCTCCCGTGTAAAGCCGTAGATTGAGGTTATGTTGCTGATCATTTTCACGTAGCGTGAATTGTCTAAGAAGAATAGTATCGCTCAGCGATACCGTGGTCGATATCGGAAGATATTTAACCGACACAATAAGGAATTTAACGGAAAAACAAATATCAAATGATACAGAAATTGGATGTTATTTATTGAAAGAAAAAATCTGAAATTCAATGTGAAATGTCATCGACAAGTGGGAGTCTGGACAAACAGAGGTAAGTAAGTAAAAACAACGTTTATTGTGAACAGATTCTTTATTTGCATAAAATTAAAAATGCGTCTCATTAACGATTTATGTTTTGTGCATTTTATTGGAAATTAACCAGGATCTTGGTTTCTCTAGCGGTGCAATCATTATAACCATCAAACCTGGTTGTTCCGTCAGACATCAGGTGCCAGAGTGAATTTCATCAGGCCATCGTCACCTTCTTAACATCAGTTGAGGCAAAATTGAAGAGCGGGATATACTACAGATGATAATTGCTGAATATCCCTTCATTTAATTTGATCGAGCCAATAGCGATAAGTTTGTCACTTAACTGTTGCTGCCAATTCATTCTACCGAGGAATCATTCTGTGCACCATTGTAATTCAAGCATTATTATTGAGCAGCATTGTTTTTCAAACTTTATACCGTTTAATTTGGTATTTTATTCTGCAGCTTACTTTTACTCTCTTTGGCATTAAATTCAGATAAATAGTTTTTCAAGTCCTCAATTAGATTGTAGGGTTGAATTTTGCTAGGCAAACTGAATCAATCTAAATCTAGAATTGTTAAATAACTTCGGTTAAAAATGTCTTTGAATTTAATCTTAGTTCACGGTGTCATCTGGCTAGCCAGTTGCTAACTGTAAGTTGATAACTTAAAACCAAATTCAATTTTACACTCTTTATAGGGTCCTACACCAAGACTGAAAGCTTGTGAATCTCCATTTACCGTCTGTAGCAAAAAAAATCTCATTTCGAGATTGGAAATGGAACCTGAAACGCAGAAGTTATTCAGTAGCATGAATTGAAAACCAAGAATTTTATAATGGTTCCTGTGTCACGAACGCCGCATATACACATATAACCATATCAGTATGTATTAATATTTACTTTTAATGTTGACGAGGAAGCATAAACCATTATTAAATTCAAAGGATTGATATTGTCGACCTCGTATGTAACGTATTGGTAAATCTTGGTGAACGGTGAATGAAAGTAAACGTGTATTGTCGTTAACGTTTCAGCCCGGATAGGGGCCCTCCTCAGAACGATCAATTTTTTATTTGACTGTCAAGATCATAAATTTTCTCAGTAAGACATAAATTTCTATGGATATAATAATATTGAAAGTTATTATCCATTGTAGATTAGAGCGAACATATCGTATATCTATTATGATTAAAAAGATTATCGAAATTAAGGAGTAATTTACCTTGTATAAGAAGAGGGATTAAGACACTGGTCATAATCATAAAATACAAAATGGAGAGCGATGGTTCTTCAATTGGATGACAATAGACATTGGCGTCTTCTCCAATTGTTAGACAAGTTAGGTGTAAAAGATTTGAAAGTTGATAAATAAAAAAACTGTATATATTCACAATGCATAAGTCAAGAGGTTAAGAAGATTTAAGAAAGGGTTTAGTATAGTTAAAATAGTTAAAACGATGTCGACACACTGATAATGGTGTCATTATATCCCTATTCTCCAAGTCTGAACAATATTACTCGACCGTTTGAACCAACTAGTAAACAACGACTGTTGGGAGAAACGAATGTGACCCAGAGTGAAGGCGAATAAGTATAAACAAATGTGAAAACAGGCAACATAGGGACACCAAAATTATGTACAACTTACAGTTAAGGTTAAACAAGGTGTGGTATGTGGGCGGTAATCAGCGGTTTGTAAATATTACTAAGTTGTTCGACGTCTTGTCTAAGGTTAACTGAATTCGGATGCCCTACAATATTGCACATTTCTAATAGTAGACGTTTATAATAATTGGGTTCTTCAGAAAGGATGTTTGCCTTATCGTAGTTGAAAGAATGTTCTTTGTCGATTACATGTTTAGTTAGTCCAGTATGTCGATCCTCATTATCTTGTAGATTACGTTGATGTTCTTTGAGTCTAGTATCTAGATGGCGGCCGGTTTGTCCTACAATATAGGTACCATCTTTAATCTTGTTGACCGAGCCATTAAACTATCAAGTAACGAATTCCACGAAAAAAATCTGTCACTTATATACGATATTTTGAGATGGAATGATTATCCAAATGGCCTTTTGCACAAAAATATAGATAATAGACGCATCCATATCAATAACAACAATATTGACACTGCTTCCGCAGACGACAACAACAGACTGGCCACTACATTTATCCCCATCCCATATGTATCAGGTCTCTGAGTCACTGAATAGGTTATTTACTAAACACAATGTCAGGTTTGTATGAAAAAACTCAAAAGATTTAAAAATGGTCTTTGATCAAGGAAAAGATGGGATTCCTATGGGCAAACGATCCAATGTTATTTATAAAATACCTTGGAATGACTGCAATCAAGTTTATATTAGACAAACCGGCCGCCATCTAGATACTAGACTCAAAGAACATCAACGTAATCTACAAGATAATGAGGATCGACATACTGGACTAACTAAACATGTAATCGACAAAGAACATTCTTTCAACTACGATAAGGCAAACATCCTTTCTGAAGAACCCAATTATTATAAACGTCTACTATTAGAAATGTGCAATATTGTAGGGCATCCGAATTCAGTTAACCTTAGACAAGACGTCGAACAACTTAGTAATATTTACAAACCGCTGATTACCGCCCACATACCACACCTTGTTTAACCTTAACTGTAAGTTGTACATAATTTTGGTGTCCCCATGTTGCCTGTTTTCACATTTGTTTATACTTATTCGCCTTCACTCTGGGTCACATTCGTTTCTCCCAACAGTCGTTGTTTACTAGTTGGTTCAAACGGTCGAGTAATATTGTTCAGACATGGAGAATAGGGATATAATGACACCATTATCATTGTGTCGACATCGTTTTAACTATTTTAACTATACTAAACCCTTTCTTAAATCTTCTTAACCTCTTGACTTATGCATTGTGAATATATACAGTTTTTTTATTTATCAACTTTCAAATCTTTTACACCTAACTTATCTAACAATTGGAGAAGACGCCAATGTCTATTGTCATCCAGTTGAAGAACCATCGCTCTCCATTTTGTATTTTATGATTATGACCAGTGTCTTAATCCCTCTTCTTATACAAGGTAAATTACTCCTTAATTTCGATAATCTTTTTAATCATAATAGATATACGATATGTTCGCTCTAATCTACAATGGATAATAACTTTCAATATTATTATATCCATAGAAGTTTATGTCTTACTGAGAAAATTTATGATCTTGACAGTCAAATAAAAAATTGATCGTTCTGAGGAGGGCACCTATCCGGGCCGAAACGTTAACGAAAATACACGTTCACTTTCATTGACCGTTCACCAAGATTTACCAATACATTATTAAATTCACTATTAAATTCAAAATAACTATCTTATAATTCTGTTCCTGGCACGACCAAAGCGCAGCGGCGCAGCTGACCGCTGCAATGTCAGCGTTCCCGCGCCCGCCAAATCCCGGGTGTAATCAACACCGGGATGAGGCGAGCGCGAGATCACGCGCTTCGAGGATGAGCATCGCGAGACGAGCCTTTGTTTCAAATTGCAAATTCGGCAAAAACCTCGTTCGCTGTCCGAGGCTCCAAGGGGTGTCGGACGAGCGAGCGAAGTCAGTCCCGTTAGACAGCCTAAAAACCATATCTACGGAACCCGGCTCCTTCAAAGCTGTCGTGTGTAGAGTCATCAGTCTTAGAGTCACCGACGATTAGAGGGAACCCTCTAATTCTACACGCGGTCACCGAAAGCCCCTCGTGTCGCGACATTAGTCTTTGAAGTTAGTTAATAAGTGTTGAACCTCGAGCCACGAACTCTTTAGAGCCGTGTAGTGATAAGTGTAGTGGTAATCGTGTGAGAGAGCGAGTATTCGGATTTGTAATCACCAAAGAGTGAGTAGTGAAGAATGAAAACATTAGATTAAGAACATTTTTGTAAGCTTCCTCGTCACCTATTTTCTCTTGCTATTTTCTTGCTATCAATTTCATTACAAATTTGGTTCCATCATAAACATTTCTCAAAACATAAATATTAAATCCTCGAACTCTACTCCCAACGATCGCCCTGTAGAGGACGATCACCACGTATCCACGAAAAAAATAAATATAAATCTCTACGGTTATCTTAGAGGGTGAAGTTAGTCGCGTGCGAGACCGCTCCGCACGTGACACCTGCAACAAAGGGACTCTTTCCAAATATCCTTGTCACAAGGTGATGTTCGGAGGTCTATGAACAAGATATTGTATCGGATTAGATTATTTGAAAAAAAACCTTCATAAACTTCGTTAAAAATTAGATATTTATTTATTTTGATGGAACAAGGGACACAATCTTGAATCCGATAAGTCAATATCCTCGTAATAATGTTCTGACATTACTCTAAAACGAGATTGTCCTTGAAGCTAATTGTGGCGTTAAGGCGCATTTTGAGAAAGTTGATTTTCAACTTGTGTCACGTGATGTGATCTACATTCCTGAGTTCTACACTTCCGATTTGATTTTCTTTGTTTCGAACCGCACTAACATGAAGCACAGAAATCATTGTAATAAATGTAATATTACTTGTATTTTCAATTTGAGTATTAGGTTCCCTTCATTTATTTAATCGAACATCATTGAAAATATGTGAAATGAACTCTGATCATCATTGGAAAAGTTTTAATAGTAGTAGCAATACTTTATTGATCGGAAAAAATACATTTACTATCGACTATTTCTAAATTTTGTTGAACTATTTCCGAGAAAAAAAAGATTCACAGTTCTATTACAGATAGTGAGATATTTAAATTTCTTGAACGCTCGGTTTAATGTCTCATTTTCAAAAGTGATAAAATTCAATATTACCGCCTGAAATCACAAGAGAGTGAGAAATTTGCTTAATTGTTTGAAAGTGGCGATTATCTTTGTCCGTGTGATAAATTGAACATGCAGATAACAGTGAATATTAGAGATATAATTATTTTGGCCGTATTACCTGTTGACAGAAAAAAATTTCATTTGTATTTCTAATGTACAAAATAATAAAAGAGATCAAATAAAGTGTTCCCACTTACCTGCTGCGTTTCTTCCAAGCACCCAACATTTAAACAGATTTCTCATTTCAGTCGAATAAAGCCAATTTTCAGAGAGCATTAGCATCAACTTTCCGAGTCACTACCTCGACTGTTTGAGATTCTAACCTCAAAAATTCGTATGAACTACATCGCCGCCAGAAACAGAGTTTGACAGCTGAAACTCGGAGTGGCCAGCCTGCCCGAGCAGCTCATAAAACTCGTGCATGCGCATTGACTGTATAGTTTCAAGAGATTGTCCCGGTATATCAATTACCTGTAATTCATAATAATTGTTGTACTTAAGCTTCGACAATCTAAACTTCTACAAAAAGCTATATATCTTTAACTCGTTGATTCTTAATATTTCCATTTTATCGCCTTCAATGTTCACGAACTTACGGTGATTCTACTATCGAAACGAAGGAGTACGTAAAAATCAGTTCTATTACGGTTATACAAAGAAAAAACTTGACAAATTCATCGTTGCGGCTTCACGTAACCCAAAATGTATTTACAAAAATTAATAACATCAATTTCTTCGTGTTCATACGCAGAGTATTTTTTTCTCATTCAAAGGATTAGAAAAAAATTAAAACTTCATCTTTATAGAATAAAACAGTTCGAGATTCATTTACGAACATTACTGGCAGTGCATTATGCATTCAGCAATAATGCTGTGTTAAAAACCAAATGATTCTGCTGGAAAACCTGCGTTGGATTCGTTGTATACGAACGGTGTGACAGAAGAACGCTCGGAGCAAGACGGATCTCTTCCCTGTTCTCAGGGTTAGGGTCAACAGGGAACCTGTACAGTTGACTTTTCGTTGAAAGCTAGTTTCAATCTTCCATTTTTGTCGAGGTTTATTTTTGACCTCCGTGAAAAGATAGTTAACTGTTTATGCGCACCCCTTCGAATTAACTGTGCCGGGGCTAGCGACTAATTTGGGGGTGGCAAAGTTATTATTCGCAGCAGTGTTCATTACTAAAAATCATCTGAAACAGATTTTTTCGTGGCCGCCTTGAAGTGGTTGACATTACAAAAACAAAACATTAATTTTAATCAATTATGGTTAATCGCGTGAGGATTCGACCCGGTACAGCTTGGATTCCACGTCGTGCTGGTCGCTTCGAAATACGTTATATTATTTCAAAACGGCCTCCCGCTCGAGATATACCTAGTGTCATATGCTCTTCCACTATCACAACATGCTGCCTCTTCTACGACACGCCTGCTGCGTATTTGTCACATTAATGCCAACTCTGTTCAGGCTCATACACGGGTGTTACACGGGTGATCCGGAAGATCGTACTGCTGAACTGAATTCCAAAGCATCGTTGCCCTTTTTATTGACTGTTATGTATCGACCCTGAAAGCAACTATGCTAATGGACTTTGAAAAAGATCTTGTTTGCTTTCGCCATAATTATTCTCATTATCAACAGGGACTTGAACGCAAATCAGTTGGCCTGTAGTTTTGAAGCAGACTACATTCGCAAATTCTTTCACGCGGGTGCTCTAAGCTTACAAGGAGAATATCAGACCTCTGGATCATGGATCAAAGTTACGACTTTGTAACTTTGAAGCCACAGTAAGACGAACCACTGTGCAGGAATGATAGTATCGAGCCGGTGTAAAGTTTAATATCATACGAAAGTGACTTTTTAGCATGATCTGGCTAATTATTCAGAATTAAAGTAAACTGAATTTGTGGCTACAGACGGTCCAAATTGTGTATTCGAAAATGCTGCTGTTTCGGTCAAAGCAACGTCGACCTTCCTCAGAGCCTATTAACAAAAAATTATATACATACGGTATATTCCGTATAATTATAATTTTGTGGGAGAGATAGTTGCTAATGTCGAGAACATGAGGACACGACGTTTATAATATTACTAACAAAGTATTAAATTAATGTCTTATATTAAATTAATGAGAAGAAAAAATCGGCCCATCGTCAGCCAGGTGTCGGTATGATCGGAATGAGAAACTAGAATTTTCAGAATTTTTTCAGATTCTTAAAAACGACCGTTTTCGAAATGGATTTGAATAATATTAAAAAAAAAGGTTAGCGAAAAAAATTTGAAAAAATTCAGGAGTGCCTTTTTTAGATGGTAGAATCGTATAAAAAATCGCGGAACGAATCAAAAATGGTGAGGGAAAAAAAGGGGTAAATTTGACATGGAATGCTCCATATATAATACTTGACCCATCTACATCTGATCTTTTATTCACTATGTCATACTTTTTGATGTTGATCATTTCTTTGATTGACCTGCGGTAATACTTATTTCCAGTTATTAGTATTTTCACATTCCTAAAATCAACGATATGACCAACAGTGAAAAACAAGGGCTGATCTTTCAAAGTCTTTACATTTACAATCATATCTGTTGTGACGTGGATTTTTCTTGCACCTCGGTCACTCGGACAAAATGACCGAGAATTTACCGCGTGCACAATAATTCGGCGTCCGCGAGGTATCCTGGATCTAAAACGATATCGCGAAATTTGTTGGGCGCCTGACGTGATCAACACGCCTCGAGATCGGTAATGTAATATACCGCGACCATATACTCGGCAGCTCAGTAGCGCGGAGAGTGGAGGGGTAATTTTTGGGGTAAGGCGAGAGACGGAATACGTACGCCAACACGTTATTTTACGAAGCAATGATAAAATCGACAAATATATTTTCTTCCGAGGATAATACTAACAAAAAATATACAAAAAAAAAATAATTATTTACACGTCACTCATTGCGACTCAAAATTTATAAAACAAACAAAAAAAAAAGAATAATAATTGCGAACGCGTGATTCGCGATCCGTACTCAAATACTTAGGTTAGCTAACCAAAAACAAATAATAAATTAGAACGGGAGAAAGAAAACGTAACTAAATCTAAACGACTTCTTATGCCTACTCGTGCTGGTCGCTGTCTGAAATGTAAAGAATAATTCAAAACTAAAGACCAAATTTTACTCGACGCGCTAGCCGCGACCGTCCTCTACTAACTACGACGCTAATCGTCACTTAACAATAAACCGCTAGACAAAAACTTAACCGAAATCATAATCGACGTGCTAACCGCGATCGTTAATAAATCTAGAAAATTTCTTATGCCTAAGTGCGCTAATCGCCACATTACTGATAAACAATAATTCATAAACTAAACCAAAAGAACGTGACTCGACGCGCTAATCGCGACCAAATTAATAAATCTAGGAAGCTTTTCTTTTCGTGCTTGTTTAAAGCGTATTATTACGCATCCGAGCTCCAGTCGTAGTCGTTATTTCCACAAAGTTTGCAACCCGTTCCGCTAAAGCGAGCGTCTACGCACGAAGATGCGCGACCTACACGAGAGGTGACACTTTTTTTTTCTACGCAGACTTGACGAGACCCTGTGCAGCGGAATTTGGCTACACTCAATTTCAAACCGAAATTGTCCCCACTCGAAACCGTGACTCTACGCGAGACTTTACAGGGACCAAATTGACTCTACGCGTTATCGCGAAAACTCAGACTACGGTTATCAACAAGGAGATCGGCAAACAAATTTCGAGTGCTACTCTAACTCAATAAGCAAATGGGCCAACCGTTTACCAGTGCACCGATCTAAATTGCACTCGAAATGCGTTCGCAAAGAATTAAAAGCGCTTACCGCTCCGTAACCACACCAAAAACTCGCCGACACCGGTTTCCGCCATGTCACACACAAGTCTCTATTTTTTTTTTTTATATTCCAACGTGACCACCGCGAAATGTCGCCAGGACTCAAGTGTCGAGCTCCGCAAATCGGAGCCGCAATTCGAACGTGCCTCGAACATAGGCGCTATCCGTTGTCAAAATTCTCCCGCTCTAATTGCTGTTGTTTACGAAATTCTTACAGCCTAACTTATCGCTATCGTTGACTCCCGCTGTCGTGGGGTGTTGATTGGCTGTCCAGTCTCTGGTACCCCGTAGTTCAACAGTGGCGTGGTGACGACTTCGCGAGGTTGCCTGACGTGAGTTGGGTAAGGGGGGTGGGGAGGGGGCGGGGGGCCACGGCTCACCGGCCACCAACGGGAATCTCGTCCGCCTTGGGTTCCCTCGCGGCAAAGCTCTCCGTTGACGCTCTATCCGTAGCCTCGTGTGAGGCCCTCCTTTCGTCGTGATCCGCCGCGACTACCATCCGGTAACGTCGTTCGAATTGGCCGCCGATCCCCTGCATGATGCCGCATTTACTCGCAACAAAAAAAATAAACAAAAATCCTGAAAAGTCGTATTTGCTAGACCGACAATGGTCCCCTCTCAGAGTCTCGGATACGCGACTGTTGGCGCTCTTTTTCGAAATGAGTCGCGGTCTGATCCGCGGGATCCCTAATTTCGTGTTCTGTCCACGGTTCGAGGAGCCGTGTGGAACGCGCATCGAAAATGCCACCTTACACTGTGTAAGCAAACTCTTTTGTGTACGTTTCTCTGGTTCCAGTCAACGACCAGAAATAATAGCCACTAAACCTGATAAAAGGAATAAAACAGTTTTGGTAAAAACGGGCATATACTTAAATAAAGTTACCACAATTTTAGAAGGTAGTAGCACGTACAAGAGGTTAACCGAAGATCCTGCAAAACATTTTGAAAATTCAAATAATGATCTTGTAAACCATTGGGTTAACTGTACATATGTAACCAATATGATAAACAAAAGTGTAAAAACACTGAATTCAGTCCATTCAAAAATGTATTTCTTACAAAAATGCCTAAAATTGGTACACCATATCAACCAATTGTATCTAATATTGATGGTCTGACCTATAAACTGGCTAAATTCTGTGCATCATCATTGTCTGCTATCGTTGGCAAGTCAGAATTTCACGCTAAAGACTCGTGGTTATTCTCTAAATTCATTACAAACAGAACTGTACCTGAAGACCATGTTTTGATATCCCTAGACGTATTGTTCCTGTTTACTAATTTACCATTGGACCTAGCTTTGGACTGTATCAATGATAAATGAAAGCAAGTAGAACCCAATTCAAGTTGACCAAAAAATGAATCTATGAAAGAAGTAAAATTATGCTTTGAATCCTCTTTATTCACGTTCAACAATAGATTCTACAAACAAATTGAAGGCGTAGCAATGGTTTTGCCTCTCAGTCCCATTGTACCCAGTTTAGTTATGGAGAAATTAGAGAAAACAGTAATTGCTAGCCTGGATTATCCGCTTTCTTTTTACAAACGATACGTGGACTACATTATAATTTTGATAAGAAAATAAAAATATAGCTCACGTTGTACATAAATATAATATATTCCATCCCAATCTAAAGTTCACTTTTGAAACTGAAGTCAGTAAATCAATCAGCTTTCTGGATATGCTAATAATAACAAATAACAATCTTTTGGCAATTGACTGGTATAGAAAACCGACATGGCCTGGATGCTAATCACACTTTTCTTCACACCACCCTTCAGTTTACATAAAAAATGTAGTGACAGAGCTAATCGACAGAGCACTTCAATTATCAAAACCATCTCAGAAGAAAAAAAACTTGGATCTAATCTCTGTAACATTGAAAAATTATAGCTACCTGACGCACCTCATTAAACACTTGAAGAAGTTAGAGTTGACAATATAATACTAACTAAACATATAATACTAATAAATTTGACAATAACGATAGTTTTACTGTAATCAATTCCAAATTGAATAGATCAACTTTCACGATAAATAATTCAGACATGTTCTTCTCATCGAATGCAATGATTGATTCCGTTAGTTTGTCCATGTTTGGTTATGGTATGATTCTCAACCAGCCAATTGCGTGTGCTTCACAGTTCAATACAAAAATTTTAATCACCCAAGAATCTATAATTATAAATCTTGAAAAACAGTTGCCACTTTTTTACGGTTCTGAATATGCTTCATTAGCAACTGCTATAGAGATATAGCGATCGATCAGAAGTGGTTCCTTCCCATAGTGATACAAAAATAGAGCTATAGACTCTTGTGCAACTGAAAGTGTTTACCAAATAGAAAGAGAAAGAAAATAAAAAGTATTTATGGGTATGTTCTGAAACTAGCTGGCAGCACTATTTACGAACTCGGCAGCGTAAAAGAGATGAAAGATTGTTGACAACACTGAGAGTTAATTTCGGAACGCACCTCTAGGGGTACGACGCATGGACCATTTGGCAACACTGGATTGTTGGCAACTGTTGTGTAATATATTGATCGAGATCTGTCATGATCTGTCAGACACGTAAAGAGCTGGTTTTCTGATTCTAGATTATTGAAATAATTATCTAACCGCTTGAGGCTATCCTGTTCCGAACAAAATCATAGAAAATTAATCGTAGATAGATAATGGTTTGTGGTTTCTTCGTCATCTTATTTTGTCGAATTGAAACGTCTAAGGAACATAGCCTCACCGAATTAAACATTGGCATAAAGAAAATAACCAGAGTCGGCTAGCACCATTGCATCGGATAAGTATACAACCTTTCCACTCTGCCTTGGCTCACAGCCGATGTGTACTAACTGTGGCGCGAGCGTGACCAGCTTCATCAATCCTTCACACATAATCATACGGGATCCACTCTTTCAGCGTAATCGCGATGCTCGTGACATTTACCACAGGAAAATTTCGGATGCTCGCTCTTCCTACTATCACAGTAGACTCTTAGGAATGTCCGGCCCACGGCTCTTACGGAAGGAGTAAGGAGCCACCTTGGTCTGACTTCGTCTCGTGCGGATAAGTGCCGCGGTCTTCCCCAGTGATGAGTTCAATGCTTACTAGGCGCAGATATCTACGTGCAATAATTCTGCAGTCACTGTGGCGGAGTTTCTCGAGTGTCTTCCGCTTCCTGACTACCATGATGTACTCTTCTACCTCGCTGACATCACTCCAGACGCGCTTGATGCATTTTTCCTACATTCCTCATCGCATTCGCGTGGTACTGACGATATATCGCTGAGAAATTTGACTCATGCTCTTCCCGTAGTTTTCCCGTTCATCCTTTTGGTACTCAACTGCTCTATCTTAACTGTCGGATATCTGCAGTTGTGGATGTGTGCAAACTTTGTTTCTCTCGCAGAGGTCAAGTCTCCATTTACTTTGCATGACTTTCGTTCAATTGGCATTCTGTGTGCTCTCTCCAATGTCTTCAAAAGAGTGATGTACATGCAATATGATAGCAATGGACTGCTGGGTCCTCGTCAGTCAAGCTCTCGTCAGGGCTTCAACACCCAAACTATTCTAATCAAGGTTATTGATGATGTGCGGCTAGACATTAATCAACGCAGAGTTACCGTACTTGTTCCATTTGATTTTAGCAAGGCTTTTGAGACGGTGCCTCATGTCATCCTGTTCTGCAAACTCCTCGATCTTGATTTGTCCCAACACTCTCTGCGATGGATTCACGAGCTACCTTTATGGCCAACAGTAGGCTGTGGTCGGCGACGGGGGCTCACTGTCGTCGCGAATCTCGCAAGGATGTGATGTTCCTCAGGACTCCGTCCTGGGTCCGCTTTTGTTTTGACATTTTATCAACGACTCGAGCCTCAAACCTGCGTCACTTCGAGCACATGATATGTGCAAACGACCTGCGGCCATACCGATAGTGCACCCCAGTTGAGCTGGCGGATGCTCTGTTTAAACTCCAGGCGGATGTGACCGCTATCTTAGACTGGGCTACTGCTAACTCTGTTTAAACGAAAAAAAACCAAATCAATCAATAAGTAGTAATCTCTTCATCACTGGCCTGAATTCCGATGTGGTGCCTAGGCTGATGTGAGGTGACGAGCCTATCTCATACATGGGTACTGTTCGTAATCTGGGATTGCTGATCTATTGTAAACTAACGTGGTCTAAACAGATCTTCTCCATCTCGAATCATGTCTATGGTGTTCTTCATCAGCTGTCTGCCTCCCGTCCGTTATTATCAAGAGCTTTGCGTGAAAAACTGGTTACTACTCTAACCTTTCCGGTAATCCACTACTCTTGCTTAGCCTATACGAACATCATTGGAACGATAGAATGCAAGCTGACTCGTTTGCTTAATTCGTGTATTCTACTTGTCTGCAGAGTTCGCAGAGACGTACTCATCACTCCGTTCCGTCGCGATCTGATGCGTTATTTCTTCGGTACTGTTATCTACACTTTACTTGAGACAGAGTATCCCATGTGCCTGAGCTGTCTATTCTCGCCTCGATGCGGGGAGCTATCTAACTCTCCGTAGACGAGCAGACGTGATCCGTGATCCCACTGGCTCGCAACCAAAGTTACATGCATATTGTCGCGGTTTCAGAAGCTGTATTCTGCAACTACTTACCAGAGTGCGTTACTAACGCGACAACAATCAGCACCTTCAAACGTCGCTTATTCGCATATTTTTTCAAGACGAAAGAACAAAGGCGCTAGATTTTGAGTTTCCAGCTGGTTTGGTTTTCAGTTCCTAGTTTAGTTCCTAACCTTTTTACTGTGGTTATAAAGCTCCGTCGTTTCTTCTGCTCTCACAATGAGTAGCTTTACTTATTGTTAGTCATATCGTTTTTATTTATTTATGCACATATTCTTTCTTTTGTTTACCTACTTGTTCACTCATTTCATAAGTTACTGACGAATTCTTCTGTTTTTATTGTAAATATTTATTGAGCCCCGTAGGGTTACAAGAACTCCCGTTTCCCCTTAACCCTACTCTAATCCCCCTCCGTTCCATAGCCTCTCACAACACCTTTCTATCCACCGAGTCAATGGCTGCCTTCAGGTCAACGAATAACGCTATCATCTTCCCCTTGTTCTCCCCCACCTGTATATTTATTAGGTAATTCAGCACAAATATATTATTTGCCGTCCCCATTCCCTTTCTAAAACCTGTCTGGTTCTGCGGTACCATTGTCTTCGCCTTCACTTCCCTTTCTAGTTTATGCATCAACTCATTCTGGTAAACGTTGTACAGTGTTAACATTAAAGATACCCCTCTGTACTCGACTACCTTTTTTCTCTCACCCCTTTTTACTATCGGCGCTATTCATCCCTCGTTCCATTCTTCAGGTCAACCTTCCCCTCTCCATACTCTATTACATATTTGCCAAATCCACTATCCCATCTCCCCCCCCCTCCCTCCCCTCCTCCCACATCTTTATACCTCGCTAACTATTCCATTTCGTGCCGGTGCCTTGTCATCTTGCTCATCTTTCCTATCGCTTTCTTGATCTCTCCCTTTCGTATCTCACCCTCCCCGTCCCCTTCCAATAGTCTCATAAAATACTTCCTTCATTTCTCTACCCCTATTTCCTCATTTACCCTCTTCCACTTCTCTCTTTCGCTATTTACTATCTCCCAAACTTTACTCTTTGTTTTGGCTTCAGTTGCTTCTCTCAAGAATCTCTCATTCTCCTTCTTTTTCTTTTCCGCACATATCCTATTACGTTTCCTTTTTTTCTTCCTATATTCCCTCTCTGCCTCCGTCTTTCTTCATTTTCTTAGACTTCTTCTAAAGGCTGCCTTCTTTTGCCTACATTATTCGTCCCACCGACCCTCTTTCTTTTTATCCCCTCTCCCTTCTACCTCTACCGCTCTCCTAAACTCCCTCAGTCATTCCTACCTCTTTTTACCTACATTCACTTCGTCCACTCTATCCCATTTCACCTTTCTTCTAAATCTCTGCTTACCTTCGTCTGTCTAGACTCCTATCTACCTGCTCCCCTTCCCCTTTTCCCCTTCCTTTCCTAACCACCGTCCCCCTTATTCATACTATCACTAGGTGATTGTCTGAGTCCACCCTGTCTCTTATATCCACTTTTTACACCCTATCCCTTTTTTTTTCGATGGGAAAATGCCTTATGCACACCCTGTGTTTCACGCAAGAAATACAGGGTAGTGTGGGACCCGCCCCCACTAAAAACCCACCGGCCACCCTGGTACGGGATGAGAGATTCCCCGGAACCACCGAAGCATAACTTCGGGGGGTCTCCCGGCACCTCAGCGCGCGTGCGCTCACTCCTAGCTTGGGAGTTGCGTCTCCCCTCCCTCCCAATCCGCTCGGTTCACGATACCTGGCTCGCGTCATACCTAGGGACCAGCTCCGGTTTTCGCTGTTGGCTGACGCTCTATCGCTGGAGTCGCTCAGCGTACGGACGCTGCCTCCCTGCGCTAGTGGCTTGGTTTCTGCACCCCTCCGCTAGCAGCCCATCCCCTCAGGCGCCGGGGAACAGAAGCACCAGCAAAGCCGTCCCTCTCCGCCCCCGTGTAGGCAGGAACCGCGGGGAGGGGAACGGGGAAGGGGAAAGGCAGAGGGGAAAGGGGAGGAGATGAAGCACGGGCGTCCGTGACGATACTCTACGACCTGTCACCTGCTACCCTAGCATCAACGACGCCACGAGCGCCCCCGCCCGCCCCCACCACCGCAACCGCCGAGATCCACACCCCCGCCCCGCACACACCGCAGCCCCACCGCAGAGGGCGGAAGGGAGGCCCGCCGGCACCCGGCCCCGCCAACCCTTCCGGGCCCCTACCCGTAGTTACCGGGATCTGCTCGCACCACCCCTCATCCCGTTTCCCATTTACGAGATGCCCCACTCCTCTATCCCCCCGAGACCGTGTCGCTGGAGACTCTTTCCGCCGTGCGCGCCAAACCCCGTTGGCGCATCCGCTCGGCTTGCGCTTTCTTCGTCATGACGGCGTTCGCGAACCTCGTGACCGCTGCCCATCCTTCCCTGCTCCTCGTCATAGCTTTGACCAACGCCGGTAGCGTCAGGTCTGCCCCCGTGACTCCGCGTAGGAGTTCTCGCTTCGTCTCCCAGGCCGGGCACGCCTCCACCGTGTGTTCCGCTGTGTCCACGGCCCCCCCCCGCATTGCTTGCATACCGGGTCCGCAACTCTGCCTATCTTGTGCAGAAAGCCCTCGAAGCATCCATGACCCGTCGCGATTTGGGTCAGGTGGAAAGTCACCCTTTCGTGTTCCGCGCTGAACCAGTCCTCCCAATTCGCCAATATGGCACCTCTGAGGCGCCCGCTAGGGAGGTTGGGCCTGCTCAGGTTTGCCCTCCATTCCATTGCTACAGCTGCCCGTTCCAACGCCGCCAAGGCGCGCGTGCTTGCTGCGTCGGTCCTTCCCGCGCGTTGTTGCTCCCGGAGGCTTTGGAACATGCGGGCTCGCGCCCTCGCTACCAGGTCCAGCGCCGGAGATCGCGTCAGCATGGATGCTGCCACCAGCGATACGGTACAGTACGCCGATGCGACCCTTATCTGTACCGTACGTTGCATCCGTTGTAGCCGTCGCTTAACGGCGCGGTCGGACGTCGCGTCGCTCCACGCTGGAGCTCCGTAGAGGATGATCGCGTAGATCACCTCCCCGTACAGCCTCCTCCTCTGCTCCGTGGGCCCCCGCAGGTTTGGCATCAGCCTAAATAACGCGCGAGTCGATTTGGCTACCTTGGTCTCCACTCGCGCGAAGTGCTCTCGGAAGTTGAGCTGGGCGTCCAGCGTATTTCCCAGATACTGTACGAGTATGTGGGCACTTATCGCTACTGCCTCCCCCCCTACTCTAAGGCATGGGCTCTGCGTTGCCCAGCCTCACCGTTCCCGGCCCTTGGCGCACGCAACCGCCTGGGTTTTGGTGGCCAACACCGTCAGTCCCAGACGGTTGATCCGCCTCACGACCGTTGCCACCTGGACCTCAGCCAGGACGATCGCGGTCGCCATGTTACACCCTATCCCTGACCTCGCTGTCTCTCATAGCGTAATATATTACCGTCTCCCCTACCCCTCCCACGTACGTAAATTTTCTTTCTTTATCCTCTTCGATATCTCTGTTCATTACAGACCAGCCTGTCTCTTCTAAAAACTGTAACAATGCCCCACCTTCCTGGTTTATATTCATGTCCTTTGACGTCCTAGTATTGGTTTCTTCTTCTTTTTCCCCCCAGCACCCTCCCTATTCTTGCCCAATCCTGGTATTAAAATTGCCCCTAGCAGTACTTTTGACCCGCGTCTTCCTTCTGTACAAGCTCCTTTATTTCCGCTAGTATCTTTTTTAAATCCCCGTTTACGTATATCCCTATTGCTAACCGCCCCCCCCCCCCCCCCCCCCCTTGAATTTTTCTCATCGACATTTCTTTCGCTCTGTCTGTTCTCCCTCTTTCCCAACTAGGTCCTGTCTTAACCCTGTCAACATTCCCCCATTGCTCTTTCTTTCTTGATTCTTTTTGTCGCATACTGCACTTCTTATTCACACCTTACTGGTAACATATTTCTTATCCTCTTCCAACCCTTCTCCTCTAACCACGTCTTGACTAAACCTTTAACTTTCCACTGTATTAAACCTCTCCAGAAATCCTCTTTTTTTTCAATAGACCCGCTAAATTCCAGAACGCAACTTTCCTCCCCTCTCTCCTCATTTCCCCTATTCCCCTCTCGCTCTCCCCCGTCCCCGCCTCAGCCTCCTTCTGTACGCATTTCCCCACTAGCCTCTCTGCCGTTTTGCCGTATGCGCGACTCTGTATTCTCCTCTTGCTTTGCGTCACTTGATATCCCTCCTCCTCTCTCCCCCCGTCCCCCCGCCCCTACCCGTAAAATCCCTGAGTACCTTTCCTACCTCATCCCATTTCCACATTTTTCTTGATATCCATATTTTCCCATAATCTAGCCTTACTCTATTTCCCTTTCCCTTCTCAACTGCTGCTACCTGTCTCAATTTCCATTACATTTTTCTTTCCCCGCAGGTGAGATTCTCCTCTATTCTGTCTTTGCTCCCTCTCAATTCTCTTTTCTTTTCCATTACTTGCCTTTTTTGTTCTCTGCTCCCTAAGTCCCGCTATCCAGATTTCTTTTCCCTCCCCTTTCGCACCTACTTCCCACATCTCTTTTACTCTAACCTCTACTCCTATTGCCTGCATAATTTTCTTTGGCCTCTCCTTTTCTTTTCTCTTCTGTATTCTTGCCCCTCTCAGTATTATATTTTCCTTTCGTTCGTCCCTTTGTTTCCTCTCCAACGCCCATTCCGTAGCCCTTATCCTCTTCATTGCTTTCTCTGCTATCCCTAATATCCCCTTTTTCTGCCACCTCACCCCAGAGCCAACCTCTGCTGCTCTACCTTTGCGAGTCTGTTTTTTGCTTATTCTACCCCCCCCCCCCCCCCCTCCTGTTCGCATTTCTACTGCCTCTAATCTCTTGCCTAGGTCCTTTATTTCTTCCCGCATCTCGCTCCTCGCTTTTTCCCTATTGCTCCTCCCTTTCCATCATTTCCCTTTTTATTTTCTCCATCTCTTCCCTTAATCCTCTACCCTGACCCTTAACTTGTTCTAACTCTACCTTTATCTCCTCTTTAATTACCCTTAATAGGTCCTGCATGCCCCCTCCATTTTCTTTCTCATCCACCCCCTCTTGGTCTTTGGCGATCTTTGCACCTTCCTACTTTTCCCAAAAGTTCTTTCCTCTTCATTGACTTATACTATTTCCTCGCCCTTCCCGTCCTGCCGCTTCCCTCTTCCTCTTCCACAGGTCGACCACCGACCCCATACTGTGACTCCTGTCCCTGACTAGTAAGTCTACTTTACTGGGCCCAAGAATGCGTAACAATCGATCCGTTATCGATTTCGGGGATTGCGCAACTTGGCACGCACCTGTCGTCGCTTCGCGGCGCAGAACTTGAAGCTAGATCGCGATGTCGTCTTCCTCACAGCTCTATGGTGTCCCGGGGTTGGGCGCGGTGGCGCTCCCTCGTCGCTGGACGGTCCCTCGCGGCTGCCTTGATCCGGTGTAGGCGAGGCGAGCGGGGGAAGCTGCGGTGCGCCGGCCGCCAGCGGGAATCGCATCCGCCTTGGGTTCCCGCGCTGCAGGGATCTGTGTTGGCTCCTCCTCCGCAGCGTCGACATCCTTCCCGCAAGATCGTCGCTGTTTCGCCTCACCAAAATATCGTCGACGCCGGAGTTGGCCGCTGGTCGGTGACCGGTGTACTCCAAAAAAAAAAAAATTAAAAAATAAAATAATTTTGCAATATCTCGATCATGATTCGCTACTGCGTCCCTGTCGAAGCTCGAATGCGTGACTCCAGTTCTGGCGGTCTTCTACAATTACTTTGCGACCCGATCCCTGAAACCCCTAACCATGGGTTCCGCCCAAGGTTCAGGGAGCACTTTGTAGCGGGCTTACATAAAAGAAATGCCACCATACAATATATATATCAGTAAAAGAAACGAAACGATCTTATCTGATTGTGTTTGGAGAAAGTTGAAGATTGTCGACCACCTGACGTCCTCAGGAACAGAGAAAGGGTGACAGTAAAAGGCTGTGTATCAAGGAACCTGGAAAAGTGCTCACAAAAACTGACACTTGGGGTTAGTAAATTGTGAAAATCAATTGATCGCTCATTGACCCTGAAAAATAATTACGGCTCTATTCAAGCTGTCAAAGAAACCGAAGCCTATCCGTCTCAAAACTCGATAGAGAAGTTTCTGAAAAGAAACAAAATTCATGGAAAAACATAAGACTAAAACAAAATAATTAACTTCTAGTATTGAAATAAATCATTGTCAAATAATTCGCATTACCAGTAACATGTCCTCTAAAAGACATAATTCTACAAATGCTGGGGTGTTACCCAGAGTTTTAATCTATAAAGACTTCACACTTCATCAGAAGAGGAAGTCGAGAATATGTTCAAGTCGAAATGGAGAGACTTATCTTGTGGGCTACTAAACGGAAATACGAAAACAGGAAATCCAGGTTTTCTCTGCCCGACTTGCTTTATTTTGAAGTAAGTTTAAGAAAGTAAATATAAGAAGCCAATTTCCATTTCATAAAAACTATTCTTTCTGTCGTTGACAGTTCAAGACCTGAGTTGCTTCCGCAAAAAGTGACCTTACATCTGACCTTCTACGAAAAAAAACCATTCTGTCGAGAATGTAAAGATAGTCTTTTTTGCATCGTGAAAGGGACCATCGGATGTGATGAATGTGACTCTGTCAAAGCGGAACTAGAAAAAATAATTAAAACGGCTTTTTATTTCCCAATAATTTAATGATTAAATCAATGAAACATTCAATTCAATAAATTGTCGAATCCTTTAAAAATAATTCCTTCAACATTAAATTAAAAGGCACAAAAGTTAACCTTGTCCGAGTGACATTGCGAAACAGAAATCAGAACAGACTTGGTCAGCTATGGATTCAACATCGATAACCAAGAAGGTAGCCGATAAGGAAGAAAAGGTTTGTTTTATCAATCAATCTTCATGAACTTCATGAATAGCCTTGAGTAACTCTAAGGAAATCCTCGATTCTTCCTCACGAGAATGGGAATAGACCTGGACGAAAGAAATTTCTGGGGAAACTCGCTGATAAACAATTAATTCTACTCTGAACTCAGACGAGCGAATGAGAAAAGAGAAATTTCTCATCAATAAATGAGATTCGAAGTCGCGGAAATTTCCTAACTCTTAGCGAAGTTCAGGTTCTAACCAAATGCGTCGAAAGAAACCTCCACAGAGATAACCTCGAAGGATGTTCCAGGCCTTGGCGAGTCTATCTCGGGTTGGTCGTTTCTTCCAAAAAGAGCTAGACGATCTAAATGAACTGCTTTCGCTTTGGAATAAGGGATTTTCTGAATTTGGTAAATAACATCATTGATTCGGTTAACCACGAAGTAAGGGCCTTCGCAAGTTTTTCGTAGTTTCGGACATCGTCGTTTCTATCTTCGAAGTTGAAAGAGCCAGGCAGAATTTCCGGGACAGCCAGACAGAAAACAAGTTCTGCTTTTCGCTGCTCCTGTTGATCCTGTAGCAGCTGGAAAAGTTATTGCTGTTGTCGCTTAGCGGCCTGTTGTTGTCGCTGGAGGAGTAGGAGCATCACGCCTATATGCATATATTGCAACGGACAGCTGGTCGAGGTCACTTCCGACAACAGCTATGGCCGTACATACAACAGATCACAACAATAACAGACGGTGACCGACGCCTCGCTGACACATACTGACTCGACGATCCACCGGCAAGGTCATGGTTAAGGAAGAGACGACAAGGATATAGCGGAATGGGCGATCATGACGAGTATAAATAGGAGAACCGCAGAGAGCATCGTCAGCAGTTGATCGGCACAGCGCCAAACTGACTCACAAGTTAGGGATAGACCTTATAATGTAGCAGTTGACCGGCACAGCGTCGGAATTTCTCACCCAATTTTGGTAACGAGGTGTTCCTCGTCTGGAGGGAATATCGAATTCAGCTTCAGTAAATTGTAATAGCGAACTTCAAGCAGAGCGCTTAGTTCCGACTTTAAAACATATGATATAGGCAGAATCCACGATATCACGGGATGTCTAGAGCGATAGGAATTACTGCATGGAGCATAGAATAGAAATTTGAACCATGAAAATAACAAGGAGCAAAACCTATAAATTCTTTCAGTATTATTTTATGTTGATATTTTTTGTTTGTCAATTTTCACGGTCGCTTTTAGAATTTAAGTAATCCAAGCGCAGAGCGCGACACTATATCTAATTTGTTGATTCAAATCTTGTTTACCTGAATTAAAACTTGTTTGGGATGACTTGCAAAATTTGTACAACGTGTCTGTTTCTCTGTCCTACACGGTTTTATTATTAAGAATTTCAACTTGCATAAAAAACCGATAGCCAAGGTTGTCCCTGGTCTGCAGGATCGGCGTTGAGTTTGGTTCATCAACCCAATAGTAGAAGTAGGAAGTCGACTCTGTTTACTCCGAGTTCGCAGTCCGAAGGGAGCACCGGGAAACCCGTTTCTCCGAATAGATGACATACACCTCGCTCTCTTGTCTCCGACCGGCAGCAACAGCGACACAGCTCTTGTCTTACGTGAAGGAGCATAAGAAGGTTGTGTTTGTTCATGAACCAAGGCGGCTTTGGAATCACCTAAGTCCGTATAATTAATTGATTCAGGGTGTTTTTGGGCCGGAAAGACCGATCCTTCTTTTTGCCCATCACAGGAGGCTCTTTATATTGTAACGGTTTAAGACGTTGCAAAATAAATATGGATTCGCGAGCTCATTCAGTGAGTCAATTAAAGGCGCAATTAAAATGTTATCGGAAAGCTTTAATAGCAGAGAACGTGTTTCTAGTTTAAAGTCTGAAACAAGACTGTTTTTACAATAATGTTGGTTGACGCAGCAACCTTATTCTTTTTAAAGACATAAGAGTATTATAAACTTCTTTTATCTATGATGACTACTAGATCATTAAAAAGGGCGTAAGGCGGGTGATTTCACCGTTTGTAACAATATTATTCATATTTACCTTAATTTTAAGGGTTAAGACAAAAGAACTACACAATCACGGGGTTTCCTCATAGGTACAAGCTTCAAGCAAACCGCACACGTTACAATATATATGTATACATCGTTCTATATTATATAAAGATATCGCTGCTGCCGCTGCCGTGTCAAGATTCCCGAACCCCCCCGAACTTAGCCGAAGCCACACGAACTTGCCCGAATCCACCCGGAAATACCCGAACCTAACCTACACACACACAGACGCACACAACCCCGAACCCACCTGAACGTAACCGAAGTCATACGAACCTACCCGAATCTATCCGGAAATACCCGAACGTAACCTTACCCAACCATATATGAAAATGAGGCGAAGCCCCCCTAGTATATATGTATAGGCCATTCCACCAATTATTGACTGAAGTTGTGCCGGGGGGTCTGAACTCTACATAATAAAAAAGGGCATAGCCGGATAAGCAGGTCGAATCGGCCCCCGCTGAATTTTTTGTCGGTACTTCAGGGATCAATTTGGACCCAAATGAAAATAATTCAGTGAAAATTTCAGCTGTTAATCTTAAACGGTTTCCGAGTAATTGAAAAAAAACCTATTTTTTAGTATTTATTTTTTTTTTAATAGTAAAATTAAAAATTTTTTTTTGCTGATTTTTTTTTAAATACTTACGAGTAAAAGCTGTGAAAAATAAAAAAATGAGCCGTCACGGGACGCCTGGCAGATGTGAAACATCGACATTATTTTGTAAAATTAAAATTAATTATAATTAATAATCAATTTAAAAAAATTAAAATTAATTAAAATTAATAATCAATTAAAAAAAAAAAAACACACCAAACATACGCGTGCTTAATGCACAGATAAATGCACACTTTAATTATAAAAATATAATTAACTTACTGATGACTTGATAGTGTGTCATCGGGTGATTTTGCTTTTTTTGCAGGAGGCTGATCACTTTCACTCTCTAAATTATTACTGTCAGACATTTTATTATCAGAATAATTTGTTTTCAAGTAAAACACAGGTTATGTGTACTGTAGTAAACAAAAACAAAACACTGTATACACTCCGGGAGTATACAATGCACAGTCGATTGCGCACGGCGACGCGTCGCCACACCGTACTACCATCATATAGCGTGGCGACGCGTCGCCACGGCTTGCGTCGCCACGCCAGAAATCTGTTTTACGTGCGGCTATAGATGTTTCACATCAAAATTTTTTTTTATGATTTCTAGACTAATAGCCGATTTTTAAACTAAAAAACAAAATTACAATTATTTTTTTTTATGCCTATTTTAAAACATGCAATCACCAAATTTGGACCGAATACGTCTTTTATACCCCTCTGTACTCAGGAATTTTTTTAATTTTTTTGGTTTGGTGCAACGTCATGAAAAAAATTAAAAACCAATTTTTTGTTAATTATTTTATATTTCAACTGCTTAGAAGACTACTTACAACTAATTATAAAATGTATTTATTCATAAAAATATTCATCAAAAACGTAAGTGGTCATCAAAATATTTGTTAATATTTTCGTCAATCTTCATCACTGTCTTCATTAATAACTACACAGCGCCCGGTATTATTGAAAATGCGACTTAAAATTTCTGCTGGTCTTACAATTCTCGATAAATATCTAGCATGTGATAGGTAATAAATAATAGCTGCTACATGCGAACAACAACCAACTGTACGCCGACCGTTGGCACAATCACAGCAATATCGAGAAATTCCGTTAACTCCATTTTTGCCACGATGATACTCAATGAAGCAGCGATATGTTTTTGCATTAATATGCCGAGATCTTACTTGAAATCTAAGAATGTTTTCAGCCGATCTTACGTACTGAAGGCTTATATTATTATCTTCATCCATCATCTCAGCTAAGTATGACACTGCTTGAGAAAGCTGGTATGATCCTGTCAGTAAAATATGCAATTAAGTCGCATTTTCAATAATACCGGGCGCTGTGTAGTTATTAATGAAGACAGTGATGAAGATTGACGAAAATATTAACAAATATTTTGATGACCACTTACGTTTTTGATGAATATTTTTATGAATAAATACATTTTATAATTAGTTGTAAGTATTCTTCTAAGCAGTTGAAATATAAAATAATTAACAAAAAATTGGTTTTTAATTTTTTTCATGACGTTGCACCAAACCAAAAAAATTGAAAAAATTCCTGAGTACAGAGGGGTATAAAAGATGTATTCTGTCCAAATTTGGTGATTGCATGTTTTAAAATAGGCATAAAAAAAATAATTGTAATTTTGTTTTTTAGTTTAAAAATCGGCTATTAGTCTAGAAATCATAAAAAAAAATTTTTTTCACAGCTTTTACTCGTAAGTATTTAAAAAAAAATCAGCAAAAAAAAATTTTTAATTTTACTATTAAAAAAAAAATAAATACTAAAAAATAGGTTTATTTTCAATTACTCGGAAACCGTTTTCATTTGGGTCCAAATTGATCCCTGAAGTACCGACAAAAAATTCAGCGGGGGCCGATTCGACCTGCTTATCCGGCTATGCCCTTTTATTGAAAAGTACATAACAAAGAGAGCCTTCATGATTTTTTTCAATTTTGTTCGTCGAACCCTTTCGAAGATAGAGTAGATCGAAAATAGCAAGATTTGCAATTGTTGACTTTAGATATTAAAAATATCAATCTCTTGTAAAATTTCTCAAAATATATTAAAATAATGATTTTTGTGTAAAAAAATCTCAGCTTTCTGAAAAAAATATTTTCACTTTCCTCCAGTGTCGGAAAAACCCTGAAAATGAGGTCAAAAAGTAAAAAACGCTTTTTATACTAATGTAACATTTTTTATATTTTTTAAAATATTTTTTTCGAAAAGTTTAGACTTTTTTATACGGAAAATCTATTTTTTTTATTTTGGGACTATCTAAAAATAAACCATAGCAAAATAAAGTTAAAAATTTTGTGATGAATTGCCGATCTGTATTATGCTGCCATCACGGTCGTCGCACGATAACTGTCGAATCAAGTTTGAAAATGTCTGTAAAAAGCATTATATTCAGCGATTATATAGGAAATATATATGTTCAAAGTGTGAAGTGGGTAAGAAATAAAAATTATCACGCAAAAGAGTTATGACAACGGTTAAATCTTGGTTTATGGATAAATCGTGGTTTGTTGAATAGATTGAAACACTTTTTGATAGGTATTTTTCGAATTTTCAGCATAACGAAAAATGTAATTCATCTTTAATGAGTTCAAATTAGTGCTAATGCGGAATAAATTTTGTCGCTTCTCTGAGATCTGCAAACTTCATTCAATAGTTCGTGTGACGACCGTGACAGCAGCACAATACAGATCGGCAATTTATCGCAGAACTTTCAACTTTATTTTGCTATGGTTTATTTTTAAATATTCCCAAAATCAAAAAATACATTTTCTGTATAAAAAAGTCTGAACTTTTCGAAAAAAATATTTGAAAAAATATGAAAAATGATACATTAGTAGAAAAAGCGTTTTTCACTTTTTGACCTCATTTTTCAAAGTTTTTCCGATACTGGAGGGAATTGAAAATATTTTTTTCAGAAAGCTGGGATTTTTTTACACAATAACCATTATTCAATATAATTTTAGAAATTTTACAAGGGATTGATATTTTTAATATCTAAAGTTAACGATTGCAAATCTTGCAATTTTCGATCTACTGTATCTTCGAAAGGGTTCGACGAAAAAATTTGAAAAAAATCATGAAAGCTCTCTTTGTTATGTACTTGTCAATAATATTTTTTGTTATGTAGAGTTCGGACCCCCCAGCACAACTTTAGTCAATATTTGGTGGAATGACTCATATATATCTCTCTATATTGTAAAGATATCTTGCCGCTGCCGTGTCAGGAATCCAGCGTATATACCCTCAGATCTTGACGGATTTATCCTCGCACCCACATGTATACCCTCAGATCTTGACAGATTTAGCCTCGAACCCACGTATATGTTGAATTTGCTCAGTGCTGTAGGAGGATTGAATATTCGGGAATAATAATAACGCACACGTATTTATCAGTGGAAAATATAGTAATGTAATATTCGTTTATTCTTTGACTGCTCTAAACAACGTTCTTGTCAAGACTAACGAGTAGACGGGAGATCACACATATCTCGGTTACTCTCACGCTTCTATTCGTGACATTAGTTCGCACATATGTCGCCCTATCATGTGTGCGCTCGCGTAAGAGCGCACTTCTTTAAAAAAGTTTGACAACCTTTATTCAACAGTATATGCCCTCAGATCTTGACAGCTTCAACTTCGACCCCACGTATATATGCCCTCATACCTATACAGATTTTCCGCACTCTCCCTCCCGCCCGTCCCCATTTTAGCCATTTCACCCCCCCCTCCCCCTCTATTCAACCCATCACCCTTTGATCTGCGAGCTACAATTTTCGACCTTCGATTTTCGACCATTGATTTTCGATCTTCGACCTTCGACCCTCGATTTTCGACCTTGGATTTTCGATCTTTGACTCTTAACTTACGATTTTCGACATTCGATTTTCGACCTTCGATCTTCGACCTTTGATCGACCTTCGACCTTTACAACGTTTATGCCTATATTGCTATGAAGGTTTAACCTTTTATCCCACGTATATACCATTATACCTGTGAAGACTTGACCCTTCACCCTACGTATATGCCCTTATAGCTATGAATATTTAACCCTTCCCCTTACGTATATATCTGTGAAGATTTAACCCTTTACCCTACATATAGTTTTCGGTCAAACGAATAGTCAGAGGTGCCCAGGCACTAACGGTCGCTCGCGCGTGTATACAAACACATGCGTCGCGCGGCCATAGACTTTTGAGATAAACTGAGCGCTCTTAGGAGCCGCTTGAAGATTCTCTCTGTTTTGTCTTTGCATGTGCTTAGACGAGCATGAAGGTGGAGGGAATAGCGCAGGCCAGGCCGCGTCAGTCAAGTAGTCAGGCGACCCGGGATCAGTCGTTCATTCTTTTTGGTTTTCTTTGCTCTGTGCGTTTCCGGAGAGATGGATAAATCTAAGGGGTCGCACTGCAATTCGATCGGTACTCGGATCTTATGGTGTCTTGTATCTTCAAATCCTTCTTGATTGTTGCATGCTTGGGAGCCGGAATAACCTCGTAAGCACACTAACACAAGCGCGGTACGTCCCGCCAGGCACACCGGCGCAGCCCGGTTGTACCAATGAGCAAGCGCAATGCTTGACGCAAGTAATCTACCGATTGCTTATACATACTTGGATTCACACAAGGTAATCCTTCCAGTACACCGAATCAAGCGGGTATACCTGAGCACAAGCGCAATGCTTATACGAAGTCGCCAGCGACTTCATTTACCACGATTATGCTACACGAAACAGTCAAGACGCCGAGCGCAACTATATATAAATATAGAAATTCAATTCGGATGTTTCAAACGAAACCAGCAACCAATACAACTATAAATATATATTATACATATATATATATATATATATATATATAAGTGATAAAATTCAATATTACCGCCTGAAATCACAAGAGAGTGAGAATGTTGCTTAGTTGTTTGAAAATAGCGATGATCTTTGTTCGTGTGATAAATTGAATAGGCTGATAACAGTGAATATTAGAGATGTAATTATTTTTGCCGTGTCACCTGTTGGTAGAAAAAAATTTCATTTGTATTTCTACTGTACAAAATAATAAAAGTGATCTAATAAAGTGTTTCCACTAACCTGCTGCGTTTCTTCCAAGCACCCAACACTCAAACAGATTTTTCATTTCAGTCGAATAAAGCCAATTTTCAAAGAGCATTAGCATGAAGTTTCGACCGTTCTTTGAAGAATCAACTTTCTGACTCAATGACAAATGTTTTCCGAGTCACTATCTCGATTGTTTGTGATTCTAACCCCAAAAATTCGTATGAAATACATCGCCGCTAGAAACAGAGTTTGACAGCTGAAACTCGGAGTAGTCAGCCTACCCGAGCAGCCGATAAAATTCGCGCATGCGCATTGGCTGTATAGTTTCTAGAGATTGTCCCGTTATATATAACCTATGTATAATATACATATAGCCTATCCGCCGGCCGAGCATATCGGCCGCTTAGGGCACTACGGCTACTCGCGGCTGCAGGGTTCGGAGTCTAACGGCGAGATGGCGGCAGCGGGACGGTTTTCAGGCATCAGTAAACGGATTACCGGCCCGACTGCCAATCACCTCGTCGCACATGCTACCGCTCTCTGCCACTTGCTATCTTACCTAATTGCCGCTTCCTTATCTCTACTTTATTCCCCTTCCCGCTTACGAGATGCCGTTGCCTTTTTTCCTGTTATCTTGCTCTCTTTCCCTCACCTAGTTTCCGTTGTCTTCAATACTTCTGAATTTAGTTTCACCACTTTTTACTCCTTTCTACTGCTGTATATGAGTTACTGATTCTTGAAAAAAACATTGCCATGAGCGTAATAAATTCTATCTATCTGTCTCTTTTTGCCCGAGATCCACGAGAGAGTTGGACGGCGGGGGCAGACGTTTCTAATGTTCCATTGCGTAGGTAGTAGCAGTGTTGTACCCCAACAATCTATCATAGATTCAAAATCCAGAAATCTGGGTGTTAGTTGGACTCTTTTTTCATTGTAATTGGCCTCCGCAACTAATTATTTTGATTCAACGAATTATCGCTCAGTCCTAGTTTGTACTAATAGTCCAGGAGCTAGCGACACTTTTGTCGGGCTGATTTCTAGTAGCTGGAAAAATGACAGAAAATAGCCCTGTCAGTGTACAATATGAAATCGCATGCCTGCCAGCTCGGATCGGTTGCGTTTGTTTATAAAAAAATTTTAAGATGCATTTGTAAAACGGTTTCTGGGCTCATCGTGATCTGGATGAAATTTCATACACAGGTGCTAAAAACATTACTGAAAATGAATTCGAGTGCCTGCCACTCGAAATCGGTTGTAAAATACCGCCTATCAATCAAAAACCGGCAAAAAAAAGTGCATCACCCGCCCATGTTACGAAACTATAATTACAATTAGGTCACGATCTGTGCAAGTCGCTACCTAGATGCCATGCCATGACCGGATGCGATTTCAATCCATCTTTTTTCAGAAAGGGGAAAAAATACCTCTGAAGATTTTGCAGAATTCAACAGAATACCAGATAGCTTTTGCAAAGCTGGAGGATTGCCATGGAGACAGAGCCGACACTACTTTCAAAAAAATCGAAGAGTTCATATGTGAAATATATAGCGTTAGAGAGGTGCGTAATGTTAACGCGGCACGTTAGTCAATTTTTTTGAAAATTTTTAATGTCAAAAATGTTCGTGAGAATTTCATGAAAAAGGCAACCACTTTCGATGCGTCTACCATTCCTCCGCGTGCATCAGAACTCAGACAGCAAGTTTTGCGAGCTAGGTATATAGCAAATATTTTTAATAGTTGGGTTCTTGAAAAAACCAACGGCTCTTTGCCCGACTAATTGCGGATGGCTCGAAAAAAATGGTAAATTCACGTTCCTTTGGTTCGAGGGAGAATAAATCCCGCGATTCGTGGAGGACATAATTATACAGTTAGAGAATGTTACCATAGATAATACCGAAATCATTGAAAATAACGAGAGTGACAGCGACACTAGCGAGGATCTATCGGACAATGATTCCGCAAGCGATTAAATGTATTACTTTTTTTGATACAAATAAAAACGTCTACTGCATAATAATGTAGAAACAGTTTGATAAAAAATGAAATACAAATAAAATTATGAATTAAAAACCTATACTAGATTATGATATATAATAGTTTGATTTATTTATGCAAATACCCATTTTTTATTGTAATGTATTATAGAATTAAAATGACAACAAGATAATTTAACAATAGTAAGCAAGTCATCAGGGTCTTGCGATGAACACTGCTTTGGGAAACTGGCAGGCGGTATAAAACAACATATTGGTAAAGGCAGGCATCTGCAATCGAGTTTGGAAGCATTTCTTCTACCTTATATTAAATTTTGGTGCGGATCGGAATGAGCACGCTCTAATTGCCTAAGGTGCAGAGCGCGAGAGCGCGCGATTTTCATGAGGCTGGCAGGCACATATGGCAACGCCTTTGAGGAGCCAATGAATTTCTAACACTTTAAACTATATTCTAAATTTTTTTTGTGCGGTTTGCGATGAGGCGGGTGATGCACTTTTTTTTTTTGCCGGTTTTTGATTGACAGGCGGTATTTTACAATCGATTTCGAGTAGCAGGCACTCGAATTCATTTTTAGTAATGTTTTTAGCACCTTCGTGTGAAATTTCATTCAGATCGCGATGAGCCCAGAAACCATTTTAAAAATGCATCTTAAAATTTTTTTATAAACAAACACAACCGATCCGAGCTGGAAGGCACGCGATTACATATTGTACACCGACAGGGCTATTTTCTGTAATTTTTCCAGCCATTATGAAATCAGCCCGACAAAAGTGTCGCTAGCTCTCGACCTATAATGCTGTCGCTTCAAAATTGAGTAACATCATATTTCGGTGACCATACGTATTTACTTCGTAATAATGTTAAAACATTTCTGAGATAAGACTAGCCTAGTGAGTTTGTCTTTTGTGAGAAACAGTAGAAATAAAATAATCTTTTCGCTTATCCATGTGTCGTTAATATATTCATATCAATTGAAATAGCGTTGAATTTAAACCAGCGCAGCGGATGAAACACACATTGATTATAATTATAAAAAAAAAAAATGGGTGCGTGTACTTATGTACGCGCGTGAGAAGTTATACTTCTTTGGCATCATTAAAAAATACACAACATGTCAAAATCTTCTGTCACACAATGATAAAGAAAAGAAGTATGTAATAAAAAACAATAAAACAAATAACGGATGTCTTACATTATATTTAAATAATCTATTAAATTTTTGTCACGAACTTTTTATTAAATGTTCTATTAAATTTATTTCTTTATTTTGTAAATATTAAAAAACTAATAATAAATATTCAACATTGATAATTTAATAATATTTAGTATTAATTATATTAAATAATGATATTTTAATTTATATCAATAAATAATACATACGGATAACTAACCTCAATTATATTGGAGCACTTGAAAAAGTATTTTAGCACAATTTTTTCACTAATATTCACAAATAGTAAATAATATTAATCCAAATATTCAATTTAAATCACTACTGAATATATTTTATTGCCACGTATATAATTCGCACTTGTATGAAAATAAAACACGTGTTGTGACTGTAAAAACTAAAACCATGTGGATAAATATTATATATAAATATGAAAACAGTGATCAGAGGCGACAAGCGTACCAACATTAGCTTTTTTTCGAGACTTAATGAATTCGGTTGAGTGGGCAACTTCATCCTGTTAATTTTGTGTTACAGTGATGCGCGCGCATGAATTCGGTTGAGTGGGCAACTTCATCCTGTTAATTTTGTGTTACAGTTTTGTGTTACAGTGATGCGCGCGCATCCTGAAATTTCACTCTCATTAGTTTTTCATAACGTGCCTAAAGAAGTATAACTTCAATAAGATCTTATTGTTGTATTTAAAATGACTATGCTACGAAAATATCACGATCAACCGATAACTTAACATTTCAACAGAAGCCTTCCATTTGTTATAAGTGGCTCAGTTGGCTCTAGCACTCACTATGTTTCAACACTGCATCTCGAAGTGACTAATTCTTTTCTACAGTATCAATTCTTAATTAATATAATTCTTTAGTACTCTTGAGTTTACAGGAACAATCCTCCTGTCATACTATTCTTAACATAACACCGAACTTTTGAAAACGTATACGAAACCAAGGTTCAGTCATAATAGCAGCTACCTATTTTCATTTAACGGTTAATAAGTTTTTCATGACATTTTGCTCGAACAAAATGATAACACACTCCAATGCGTCTTGGAATAATTGTAAAATTCTGGATTATTAGCTAATTCAATTGCACTTGCAGTATCAACTAAGATGGTGGAATATCATCTATGTTCGTAATTTCAGCCAGTAGAAGATTCATGGGGAGACGTTGTTTTGCTCTGTCGCTTGTAGCTATATTTTCTACTATACATTCCGCTTATCGAAATTACAATATAGGACTACCTCGTTATAAGAGAGTCGGAAGAATAGTATTCCAAGAAATTCATCGCTGGAGCGTTCCCCCGTTACTGCCTGCACGGCGTGCAAATCGCACGTGTGTAAATGTGTCAATGATCATCACCACTTTGATTTCACTGACCGTAGTGGCTCAAGTGCTAGCACGTGGGACTACGGAGCGGGAGGATTCGAGCTCAAATCTGTGGCCTGTCAATGAAGTTGAACGGTATCTCGAGAAAATGTAAGACCGGTCTCTTCGTTCATGCGCCGACTTCTTGGTTGGTGATTTGGGCTGGTGTTCGGCTACACCTGGATAAGGTTTTCGGCAGTTTCCCTTGTCTCTCGTAGGAATGTGGGTGATTCTACTGCGACTGCCCTCCCCGCGCTTATTCTTCCTTTTTCCCTTAGTCTTGCAACTTTACAAACTTAATTGTAATAAATAAAGTCTTAATTTTTCTCGTTATAAATAAAATTAAAGTTGTGTATGTACGAATTCGGCGTTTAAACTGTGACGTGGTATTTCGTACCCCGTCACTTTGATTAATTATCGCATTCCCCTAGGTGCAGATATCGCTAAAAATAACGAAGGCACGTCTGAGGCCAATACTCCAAAAATGAACGACTAATTATCTTTAAGTTGATTTCTCTTTACTAAGCTAATTGTATGCTATTTTCTAATTCTGTAATGCTCTTCGAGAACCATCCGCGAGACCTTCACGTCAAGATACCAGGACACTGCCTGACAGGGGTCACGTACCAGCTCAACATCGACCACCACCGACTACAGACGAACGAATACCGCTGAAACCACTCCTGATGGATGCCTATCTAGTTGTCGAACAGGGTCGTGCGTGATGCACAAACAGCACCTCCAACTATTTGAGACTTATCGGCCAGGAGCCGAACCACGAACGAATGCTTCTACCGCTCGGATGCATCGTCAGGCGGCGTACAGGGCTGTGCGTCAAAAACACAACAAAGCCTCCCGTCGACGATACTTATCAGCCTGGAGCTGAACCGACCCTAACATTTACTAAGTCGTTGACTATCCAATAGAAGACGGTTTTCTCTTCACGAACCGTCTTATCGAAGGACTGCGGCGTGGAATAGGCTAATGATATGCTGACCACGTGGATCTGGTGGATCCAGTGTGGGGATCCGGGTTGAGGGCCATCACCACCAGATCGTTCCGGCATGAGGGCTTCGATGAGCGAGGGCCGGGATGCAGCGCCGACGAAATAGCTACAACGGGGAGTACCAGTAAAGCAAGGAGTGAGTTACAGTCTGTCGCAAGTCCAGGAGACCGGTGACGTAACATTGCCGCACACCTCAATATCGCAATACCTGAGCAGTACGACCCCCCCCCTCTCACCAACGATACCGCATAGCTGCAGGAAAACATCGCTGACCACCTTCCGACGTCCTGATACCTCGATACCTGTCGTCGAGGGAAAAGAACATCAAGCGGCGAGGGATTATCGCCGCCGATCCGGGGACCAGGCCACGCGACCAGCTGGTCCAATTAAGATACCGCAAATTTTGGGGAGAATCACGTGACACCAGCTCGATGAAAATCAGGATCATCGCTCATCTCATTACTCTACGTTCAGTTCCTGAATCGCAAAGACGTGCTATTGTTATATCTAGTGCCACTACTGCTATCACTGTATTTAGTTTCTTGCTTTTGTCATATCTAGTATCATTACCGCTATCACTGTGATTAGTTTCTCGCTATCGTATCGCATTCTCTCGCACCTGTTATATTTTCTTTTACGTAAGTGAGGTTCCTTTTCTATTTTGTGAAGCCACGAGATTACTTGCAATATATCGTACCTTTACCTTTATCCCTTTCTCTCTTTACCTTGCAGTTGGTCTGCTTGAGCCAATTGGGCTCGTATCTTTTCTTTTTACCTTGCAGTTGGTCTGCTTGAGCCACCTGGGCTCGTACCTTATTATCTCTTATCTTGTCCCTTTCTCTGTCTTATTGCAAGTAACTTCGCGACTGGTTGATTATTACTTACGCATTGTAGTGACTATTGTTTATTTTATTATCTTTCTCTTCTGGACTATTTGAATGTCTAATATCGCTGTCTAGCAGCGCGTTCCGTTAGAGGATCAATTTTTATCTTAGCTATTGAGCATTGCTATTTTGTTATATTTACTCTGATTAGTTTCTATCTGTCTCTTTACCTATTATCGTTGATTATCGTATCTTAGTGAGAGTACCGCGGGAGCGATCTTATATCGCTGCGCGGTCCCGTTCGTCGTTCATTTGACATTGGAGTATTGTGCCGTATCGCATAACATCTTTTTCACTATTTTCTTCGCTTATATCGCTGATCGTAGTTGTCCGTAGTCTATTTGGTTTGCCGTACGTGGCCTATTAATTATCTTGAATATTGTTTGTCTTATCTTGAATTGCCTTTTATCGTACCGAATATTATCTATCTTTCTCTCGCACTTACCGCAAACTATAGACTACGTATTATCTTTTATTCTCTATATTTTATGCTAATTTTCTATTTCACCTGTCGCTTGAATTTACCTTGTAATTCATAATTCCCTGTCTGCCTATCTCTGATTATTCTGGTAATGTGATAACTATTACAATTATTGTATTTCGCATGTGTTTATAATTGCTTCTCTTATTTTATGATTTATTTGCTCACCGCTTGATTTAAGTACAGTATATCTTTTTCTGTTCTGCCTATCTATCATAAAACCGTGTTAATCATTACCTTTTAGTATCGCGAGCTTGCGCATATCTCCCGCTTATTCGGAAAACGTTCCGTTAATTGTTAACTCTCTCGCTTAACCTTTCTCTGGCTGTAAATATTGTTAATTATCGCATTGATCGTAATTGTATCGCAATCTCTTCAGCTACTTGCTTGTCAGTAAACTTATCGCCTCTTGCTTAATATATTTGATATTATTCCTGCTTCACCTGTTTCTTATTTTATCTATTGGATTCGACTCCGCCCCTCTACCATTATCTTGTATCTCTGAGCGAACCGTGCAAAACCGTCGTAGAACCTGACCTTACCTTTATCTATTACCTTCACCTTTACCTTTATCTTTTTGTCTAATTATCTATTTTTGACGCATGTGCGTCTGGCGCCCAACAATCGTATCTTTCTCTCTTAGTATCTCTCTCTATCTAATCATTCAGGTTAGTGACTGCGCCGTAGGGTAACCAATTATCGTTATATCGTTATTACCCTCAAAAATATTTGGTTACAAAACATACGATTCAACAAAATTGATCCTTCACTTATAAGGAGGAGTTCGCTCCAAAGTTAGGAGATCTCACATACACAGCTAGAGTAGAGGAAGCTATAAAACTCGCTCAAGCGGAGCGTAAGGGAAATTCTTTTATATCGAGGATTCTTATACCAAGGTAGTACTGTAATTCATTATATTTTACTGAGCCATAAAAATTACTCCTCCAGAATGCTAACAGGCAACATCCCGTTTCATGTTGGAATCTCTTGCATAATCTGTATCTGTGAAAGTCACAAGTTGCTTTCCTTTACCATTAACCTTATACCGTGGACGCTAGATGCTATGGCCCTGCCGCAGGGCGCGAGGAGAGGAAACTTCTCCAAAGTGGCTAGTTGTTAATCGTTCCCACTGCTGACGTCGAAAGCGAGAGTCATGCGCGGTGCGGGGAGACAGTGTAGTGCAGTGGGAGATGGACACGCTGATGTGGGGAATGCCGCATTTATGTGTGCGACAGTGCTTGCGGAGGGGTACTCGCTCGCATATCCTTATACTGAATGGCCATTTATCTACCGCGTACTGTATAATAAAACATCATCAAAAGTTCCTTTGGTGTATTTACAAATTGTCTTCACTGTAAACCTATAATAGTTTAGGTGCTTTAAATGCTCAGCAGCTGCACTTACAGAATAATCAAATTAGGATGAGTTGATGTTACTCTATGCATGAAACTTCCCACAGTTTTTCTGTAAGGAATATCATGACTAACTAGCGAATGTTAATTTCCTTTGTATCCTGACATCTTCCGTTAAGAGTTGTGACTGCATTTGGCAGTAACATTCCAAACTTATCTAAGACTGTCTTGGCAGAGGTACTTTAATTTATAAAAATAGAACCATTATCCAAACGAGTTAATCGAACTCCGAAACAAAAATGTAACTTTCCAATTTTCATTTAAATCGCGCTTATAAGATTTGTAATAAAACAAATTCTCTACCTAGTACTCTACTATGTAGATTAAGGGGGCTTTCCAGTGTGACAGCCCGAAAAATCGCTGTTTTTCGCGATTTTTTTTTTTAAAGAAAAAATAATCTAATCGGTCTGGTTTTTTTTTTGTATATTAATTGGGTATTGAAGAATACAAAACAATTTTTTAAAGATCGATTTATTTATTAATTAGTATCTATAAAAATGATGAAACAATTGTTGCAGAAAATGCACTTGGATGTGGTGGCCACATTGGGGGTCACAATTTTGATCTGAGACAAAAAACACAAAAAGATTATTGATCGGTATATAATTGGCTTTCGTGCTATGGAAGCTTTTTTCTTTTTTTTTTTTTTTGCAAAAATGGCGCCGGTTTGAACAAAAAGTATCGATTTTAGCATTTTTTTTTGGCAGTTTTTTTTACAAAAAAATAGGAAGATGTCAAAAAAAAAAAAAAAGCTTCCATAGCACGATAAACAATGACGTTAAGAATATTGTGTAAAAAATTCAACTCGATAGCTTTAAAACTCTGCCCTCCAAGTTGGCCACCGTTTTGAAAAATGCTGTTTCGAGAAAAACGCGTTCAAAGTTTCAAGTGAGGAAATTTTAGGTAAATCGTTTACTTACGGTCAATCAGCGATGCCAGGTCCATACAATATCCCTTCTGCTTCTTCGAAAAGATCGTGCTCAATGGATTGTTCAATCCGACGAGCTGTCCTCGCCTCTTTGCTATCCAGGGACGCCCGGCGGTTTGCTTGGGTGATGCGCGCATTCTTGTATTTAGCGGCGAAATCTGCGGCGCTCGGCCCTATCGTGCATCCCATCGTCTCCAAAATTTTTAAAATTGGGTCGTAACCTTCATTGAAGGTGCACACAGCACACTGCGTAGCGATTTCTACTATCTGCTTGCCGCAGAATACGTGCTTTGGGGCTAGTTGCCACACACAGTGATTGAAGCTCTCGTTATTATTTTGAGTGTTCGCGCCCGTACATCGTTCTAAGAGATCCTCCGTTGTTAGATCATCGTAAATCGGTTTTAAAACTTGTTGTACGTCTTCGTCGAGTGCTGGTGGATGGGTGTACTCCTCTCCTGTGGCCTCGGCCTTGCGCCATTCGCACCACGAATCTTCTCCCGGAGGGCAATACTCATGCTGAGGATTTTCATCAGTTGAGCTTTTGTGATGAAATGTAGCCCATATGGCTTTCCTCATATTTTCCACGGAATTGGAATTTCGACGAACTGCCAAGCCATAATATTCCGAGAGATTTGTCAATAATTTTAACGTCAATTGCGCTCTTTTCGGTTCAACAGCAGTGTTTTTTGTTTGATTTTTTTTAGTTTTCGGAGAACTCGAACGAGATCCTTTTTTTTTCGGTTCACTCTCCATTGCCTTGTCTTCGATTTGATTTTTGGCCTTTTTTAGTTGAACTAACCTTTTTCTTGCTTCGTTTCCCCTTTTATATACTCGCTTTTTCACGTGCAAAACGCATTCCTTTTTTTTTACCGTCAAATCGTCACCGTACGGCTTGGCTTCTAATAACATCTTGAATGTTTTTGTATCGCCGTCTCCTATATAGAAACCGTATTTCGCGTTGTGCAATTCTTCTGATCTCTTGAATACTTCGATTATACCGTCGACTTCCATTTTTCCCGCGCTGCCTTCGTGATTGACGTTGCATTCGGATTCATGCGTCTCAGACCACGCCTCGTACTCGGTTGTTCCCTCTTGTCCTTTCCAGAATACACAAGCCTTGCAGAAGCTTGATTTGACAGCAACATCCAAAACTTTGTTGGTATATTTTCCAATCACGGACACGATACCCATGCGCGACGTGAAACCGCGTTTCGACCACGATCCATCACCGGACACCGTCAGAATATCGCCCCGATTTTCTGCTTCCAAAGTTTTTTCCTTCTCTTCGGTACCTGCTTTTTTCACGACGGCCTCGTATATTGATTTCGCTGCAATCTGCAGGATTTTTACGATTCCATAATAGGTGTTATTATTGAAGTTTGCAGTTAAATCCATCAAGGCGATAAAATTTCTAATGCCATTTATGCCGATGCCGACCAATCGCATGACAAAGCAGAAACGACGATTGATTTCATAAGCATTTTTTATCAAAGGACAAGAATCTATCTCGGCCGGATCTGGACACGAACACTGAACACAAATTTTAAAGCCCAATCCGCGAATCGATTTTTTAAAAAACTTCACGTCGCTATTACACTTTTTGCACTTCAACAGTTCCTGAAGAGCGCCGAAAACCAAAAAGAACTCCAAAATCACGTAGCTAAACGTTTGATCGATTCGGACTTCAAACTCTGGACTCTTTTTCAAGATTTTTGCTGCCGAAGTGCTCGCAAACGTTAGATTCGTTTCGATATCGTGTCGATTTGTTCCCTTGAAACCACCGGATCTTTTTCGTCTATTTCGCGGATGTCCGCTTCTCGAGCCTTTTCTATCCTGCCACGCACATTCCTCTTTCGTACATCTATCCATTTTGAATGTCGAAATCGAACTGAACGACGAGCAGGTAGGACGTACATGAACTTGGCTCGCTAATTATCGAAAATATGAAATCGGACTATTGCATAATTTGCCGTCAATTAGCCGGAAATTAGTCACGCCTTATTATTTTGTCGCACCCAATTAAAAAAAAAAAAGCGGATGGCGTGCTAAATTCTAAAGACATCCGGTTTTGTATTTGAAAATTGAGTGCGACAAAAACAAAAATTCGACGACTAATTTGCGGCTTATTTGCGGCAAATTATCAACCTAATCAGAATCACTCATGGTGCTCGCTGTGCGTTATTTTGGTAATTGGCGGGCTAAATTCTTGAAAAATCAGAACGCCATCCGCTTTTGTTTTTGAAAATTGAGTGCGACAAAAACAAAAGTTCGACGACTAATTTGCGGCTTATTTCTGGCAAATTATCAACCAAGTCAGAATTACGAATGATGCTCGCTGTGCGTTATTTTGGTGGATGGCGCGCTAAGTTTTTGAAAAGTTAGCACGCCATCCGTTTTTTTTTTTTCAAAATTGAGTGCGAGAAAAAAATAAATTGCGCGACTAATTTACGACTAATTAACGGCAAATTATGCAATAGTCCGAATTCACATTTTCGACAATTGGCGAGCCAAGTTCATGTACGTGCAGGTAGGAACGAGACAATAGAAATAACAGTCGCACGGGCAGACGGCCGACGCGGCAGCTGTAGCGCTCCGTTGCCTTCTACCAAGAAATGCTGTACAGTAACCGAAATAATCTGAATTTCGGCATGAAAATTTCAGGGAATATTCGGAAGAGTGTATACTATTCGATAAAGCAAAAAAAAAAAAATCGATTTTTTGAAAATTTCACACTGGAAAGCTCCCTTAAGTCTACGAGTTTTCCCCCATCATCTTTTCTCATAAATGCAAAACAAACTGTAGTACTACAAACTAGCACTTCATAAAATCAAAAAATCGTTTATTCCACAGATGTGGAGTTTGTTTCATCTCATAAAGGCTTCTATCAAATCTGCATACTTGTTCTTTTCATTTATTAAAACCATCAGATTGTCTCATATAAGATTCATCTTGAAGTTTTCGGTACAAGAAAGCCCTTTTGACGTCAAATTCGGGGAGATGAAGATTTTCAGACTCTGCGACGCTTAGAATTATTTTTATGACGTCAAGTCCTGCAACTGGATTGAATGTTTTTTTATAGTTGATTCCGTATCTCTGGGAAGAGTGAACGAAGAGCTCGGAACAAAAAAAAAAAAAACCTATGAAATGCCAAGGGCTATTTTTTTTCATATTTTATCATAGTAGCGGTGTGTATCAACATGTTATATAAGGTCAAGCCATTATTAAGAGAGGTGTAATAGTTGCGCCTTGAAACGTGTCTTTAATACTGGGATCGTAAAATCAGTTGAGGGTTGAATCTTGATATGCAGGTTACGTATTAAATGTAATGAAGAATTATGTTAGCTAGTCAGATTTATGATAGGACGGGGATGGTTAGGCTCTAAATGTGTATGAAAAATAACCTGAAGCTGCGCTGTAGCAGTAGTGAAAACCAAATGGTAGGCAGAGTTAAAGATGTTTAGAAAAGCAGATGCTCTTGCTTATTCAAGTGGCTAGAAGTTAGAGTCCAAGAGCTGGGAACTAAAAAAAGCATGTAAAATAACAAAGGCTAGTTTTTTGATATTTGATTATAGTACTGGTGTACATGAACATGCTGTGTTCATTCAGGTCATTATGAGGTCGGGTGTCATAGGTGCGCTTTACGACGTGTCGTTAATACCAGAGTATTAGAATAAGTTGATGAAGTAATAAGTAGATGAAAAGGTAAAAACGGCATGATTTATAATAACGATCTCTTTATACTGGCATCGTTCGGGGAAACCTTATTGTTTTCGTTACCTCTCAGTCTTCTATACAAGTGATATAGTGTCGTATACAACATTGTAAGAGTAATTTCTGGTTGATATAAGTAGTTAGAAATGGTGTTTGATGTTCGATCGCAATAGCAGTAGACACTTGATTGGCGAAAATTAGTGGGTAGCAGACACCAAATAAGACTGCGTGGAAATGTATGGACGTGTTTTACTTATGCGTGATACAGTAAGGTTGCAACAATCATCATCATTTAGAGGAAGTCTTTGTAATGCTATTTACGAATAGGAACATGAAAATTTGCAACTGACTAAGAGACGGCAAGGTAGTCGGATTTTATTGATCTTTGATTTTTATGGTACGTGTAGTTAGGATCTTGAATAAGAATTTCTCGAACTAATTCGACGTAATATTCATGGATTTCCGAAATAATCAAAGTAGTAGAGTTACAGGAGTTCTGGTCCACAAAATGGCGGCGTACCGGCAAAGTATCCCCGATTCCTACCTTATTCGCAGTCGGTATGTTACCACCGCGATGGTAAGCCTTACCCCCAATATTGTTACCGGCTGAAGCGTCAACATAGATGGCACCACCAGTATTTTTGCTCGATCTTACCGAAAGACGATGTAAAAATGAAATTTTTTGCTTAGACAGATAAAAAATCAAAATGGCTGCTTATCTGACTAAGCAAAAAATTCAATTCTTAACACTCTGTCAGTAAAATCGAGCAAAAATACTGGTGGTGATATCTATGTCAACGCTTCAGCTGGTATCAATATTGGGGGTGAGGCTTAATATCGCGGTGGTAACATACCGACTGTCGGTAAGGTAGGTATAGGGGCTGCTCTGCCGGTACGCCGCCATTTTGTGGACCAGAACTTTTATATCTATACTACAAGCCGACTTCGGAGATTACTAGACCGGTTAAATTGACCAGATGCAACATACATTTTAACGGAGCTTGCAGCCCAGGCAATATTTGGCCTAAGGATCCTGAACTCCAGGTTCAAATGTATACGCCATATACACAATCTCGCTAAAAATTTGAGCAAATACTTGACGAACATTCTTACATGAAATTATTATTATGTTTTTCGTTTGGTCATAAATTCGGGAATGAGATAAAGAATAGAAAAATATAAAGTGCGTTTCAAAGGAGTAAAAAAAATCTCGCGACGAACCAGCGATCTCGCTGTTACGAGACTCGAACGGTATGAACAGAGCTATGCGCTCCATTGGAACGTGTGTTGCGTCTGGTGGATTTACCTGGTCAAGTAAAACTTTAAAGTCGATTATCTCGGAAATTTGTTAATATTGCGCCGAATTACTCTGAGAAATTCTTATTCGCGGTCCTAACTACACGTTCCATAAAAATAATAAGTCAAAATAATCCAACTAATCTGCCGTCTCCTTGTGAAACCTCTGGTCATGGTTATGTGTACTAGCCTACAAATGGTGAATTTTGGAGAAGGTCCGTTTGGTGTGACTGATTTTATCACGCCTCTTTCAGCCGTTAAGAACGCTGGCATTTAAGGGTGTTATTTTGATATTTGAATAGTTGTACATTTTTGGGCATTTGGTTGATTTTAAAACGAAATAATACTACCATTTATATACCGATCTCGCATTGAATAACCGTTGGTAATTTCATTTCGTCACTGATCATCAAGTAAGATATCAAAATGCAAGAATATAGCACACAATTCCCTTTGCTTACGTAGCATCTCGCGTAGTCATCTATTTAATTACCAATTTGGCACAATGTGTACTTCTCCCATTACTGAAAAAGTGGGTTCGTTTATAATCCTGCTTCTTCAGTATCTCCTGCATACAAGCCTCAATGTGTAACGACAAAGCGATTAGCCTGGAGATGGATTGGAGACTAGGCGTGTGATAGTATATTATTATTGCTATCGATGAAGGTGAGAATTTGTGTATTATATTTGAAAAAACTAAAAAGTAAAAAATATTAATACACTAGTATATGTTATTGTACATTTTTTAGCATTATTTACCGTTCACCATTAAAGAACTCCTAAACAATACCAAATTATTTTCAGAATACTCTATGCACTGTGAGGTGGATTTTTCCCGCACCTCGGCCACTTGGAGAAAATGACCGAGAACTTACCGCGTACACAATAATTTGGCGGCCCACGATGTACCTTGGATCTAAAACAGTATCGCGAAATTCTGTTGGGCGCCTGGCGTGATTGACACGCCTCGAAATCATTAAATCGATATACCTCGACAATTAATTCGGTAGCTCAGTACCGCGGAGAGGGGTGGGGTAATTTTTGCAGAGAGAGAGACACTCGAAAACCACACGCTACTTAACAAAAGAAGTAAAATAAAATCTTATATTTCACATTAGCGGTGATACAAGAACAAAAAAAAAAAATAATCCAAAAGTCGCTCGTCGCGATTCTAAAAATAAACAGAAAATTACACGTGACCGCCACTATTCTTTACTCGACTGAGTTCACGGCTCCCTAACTAAAATGTCACTCAGCAATTACAAAATCTCTCTGTGCTACTCTCAATTCACAAATTCGCAATTTTTCCTCAACAGCGATAATTTTTCGAAACCGAAACTAAAACTACTTTCTCAACAGTGCGCCGTCGGGCTACCGAACAGACGACGTCCTCAATCTCACCCGAGATCTCGCCTGACTCGGAGCATCGACGCTACCGCGAGCTGCCTCAAATCTAAACGTGACAACTTCACTTAACCCAAGCTTATTTCAACTAAACAGATCCTTAAACGCCAATATACTTCAGACGTAACCAAAACTCAATATACGAACTTCTCGTCTCAACCGCTGCTCAACGCAACGGCAATTTCGACTATACATCACCTGAAATCGGATAAACACTATCTTGAATAAACGGCAACTTAACTGAGCGCAAGCGCCACTAAATGTAACCTCAACTAAACACAATCATAAGGTAACACAACTCAATTAACATCATCTTAACTAAACGAAAAAGGAACTCAGGGCAAGCGCAACTAAACATAACCTCAACTACCAGGACAATCTCTTGAAACTATACATACAATGCGCATGCGCCAAATAATTCAATCTCATTGGTCGGTGAAATCGCCCCGCGGCGATGTTTTCGTCTGCTCAGCAGGGGGCCAACGTACACAAAATGAGACAAGACTCAAGAGCTGGAAATCTCTCGTGCATAAAACCGCGGATTGGGGTTATGTTGCTGTTTATTTTTACGTAGCGTGAATTGTCTAAGAATGCTATCGTTCAGCAATATCGTGGTCGATATCGGAAAATATTCAACCGACGCAAATATCAAATGATACAGAAATTAGATGTTATTTATTGAAAGAAAAAATCTGAAATTCAATGTGAAATGGCATTAACAAGTGGGAGTCTGGACAAACAGAGGTAGGTGAGTAAAAACAATGTTTATTGTGAACAGATTCTTTATTTACATAAAATTAAAAATGTGTCTCATTAACGATTTATGTTTTGTGCATTTTACTGGAAATTAGTTGTATCCAAAAATACCAAAAGATCCAGTCTGATAATAATAGCTTCTAATAATTTCAGGTACGAAATAATTCATTGTCAAAGCGGGACTCAATTTGTCAGGTATGGAAGCATGTAGGTATATTTCTAATTACGTGATCTTTGACAATTAGAATATTTTAACATGGATTCAATGATAAAATTCGTTTTTTTTCAGCAGGCTCGATGTTTAAACTTTGATTCACACGAGGAAAATTATGCCTTACCTGATGGTCAAAACGTTTAGGTGGTAAGGATCCTGGTTTCTCGAGCGGTGCAATCACTATAACCATCGAACCTGGTTGTTCCGTCAGACATCAGGTGCCAGAGTGAATTTCATCAGGCCATCGCCACCTTCTTAACATCAGTTGAGGCAAAATTGAAGAGCGGGATATACTACAGATGATAATGGCTGAATATCCCATCATTTTACTTTGATCGAGCCAATAGCGATAAGTTTCTTACTTAACCGTTGCCGCCAATTCGTTCTACCGAGGAATCATTCTGTGCACCATTGTAATTCAAGCATTATTATTGACCAGCGTTGTTTTTCAAACTTTATGCCATTTAATTTGGTATCTTATTTTGAAGCTTACTTTTACTCTCTTTGGCATTAAATTCAGATAAATAGTTTTTCAAGTCCTCAATTAGATTATGGGGTTGAATTTTGCTAGGCAAACTGAATTAATCTAAATCTAGAATTGTTGAATAACTTCAGTTAAAAATGTCTTCAAACTTAATTTTAGTTGACGGTGTCATCTGGCTAGCTAGTTGCACGATAACTTAAAACCACATTCAATCCAATTCAATTTTACACTCTTCGTAGGATCCTACGCTAAGACTGAAAGCTTGTGAATCTCCATTTAGCGCAATTATTTCTGCATTTCATATTAGCATTGTGTGGAACAAAAAAAATATCATTTTGAGATTGGAAATGGAACCTGAAACGCAGAAGTTATTCAGTAGCACGAATTGAAAACCAAGAATTTTATTATGGTTCCTGCAACAAAGGGACTCTTTCCGAATATCCTTGTTACAAAGTGATGTTCGGAGGACTATGAACAAAATATTGTATCGGATTACATTATTTGGAAAAAAATCTTCATAAACTTCGTTAAAAATTGGGTATTCATTTATTTTGGTGGAACAAAGGGCACAATCTTGAATCCGATAAGTCAATATCCTCGTAATAATGTTCTGACATTAATCTAAAACATGATTGTACTTGAAGGTAATTGTGACGTTAAGGCGCATTTTGAGAAAGTTGATTTTCAACTTGTGTCACAGGATGTGATCTACGTTCCTGAGTTCTACACTTCCGATTAGATTTTCTTTGTTTCGAACTGCACTGACATGAAATACAGAAATCATTTTAATAAATCCAATATTACTTGAATTTTCAATTTGAGTATTAGGTTCCCTTCATTTATTTAATTGAACATCATTAAAATATCATTCAAAATACGTGGACTATCGACTATTTGTGAATTTTGTTGAACTATTTTCGAGAAAAAAAAGATTCACAGTTCTGTTACAGATAGTGTGATATTTAAATTTCTTGAACACTCGGTTCAATGTCCCATTTTCAAAAGTGACAAAATTCAACATTACCGCCTGAAATCACAAGAGAGTGAGAAAGTCACTTAGTTGCTTGAAAGTGGCGATGATCTTTGTCACGTGTGATAAATTGAATAGGCAGATAACAGTAAATATTAGAGATGCAATTATTTTGGCCGTATCACCTGTTGATAGAAAAAAATTTCATTGTTATTTTTAATGTACAAAATAATAAAAGTGATCAAATAAAGTGTTCCCACCTACCTGCTGCGTTTCTTCCGAGCACCCAACATTTAAACAGAATTCTCATTTCAGTCGAATAAAGCCAATTATCAGAGAGCATTAGCATCAACTTTCCGAGTCACTATCTCGACTGTTTGAGATTCTAACCTTAAAAATTCGTATGAACTACATCGCCGCTAGAAACAGAGCCTGACAGCTGAAACTCGGAGTGGCCAGCCTGCCCGTGCAGCCGATAAAACTCGCGCATGCGCATTGTATGTATAGTTTCAAGAGATTGTCCCGGTATACGCTATCACAACGCATCCGAAATCAAACCTTCTCAAAATCCTCGAAAACATTATTCGCTAATTCGAGCACTCTAATTCGGCACTCCGCGACCTATTCGAGAGGTGACCCTGAAAACCCGATAACGCGGCTCGATCCGGTACAGCGGAATTCGGCTGAACTTGGTTTCAAAAACCAGAGAGACTCAACTAAAACCCGTGACTTTACTCAACTCTCTCAAGGACTCGAACCTTACTTTACTTATCGTATTACGCATACTCAAGCTACGGTCATCAAGCAAAAGAATCGGCAAAAGAAAAAGCAAGCCTTCTCACAATTATGCTGGAAATTCAATCGCGGGGATAGAAGCAGCGCTCACTTGGAATGATGAAAAATTGAATTAACTACCAAAAAGTGCTAAAAAACGCCTAGAACGTCATTTTTCGAACAAAATTTCATACATTTTTTTGTACTGGACCGATTTCCAAATTTCTAACGGGATTTATAGTGGATACAACAGACTATCCAGAAAAAATTAGTATCTCTATGTACTGTTGAAAATACATATTTATTTCAGGATATGAAAATGGAGAAAATACGGAAATACGCAAAAAGTCAATAAAAACCTATAATAAAAAACTGTTTGTAAGGGGTTTTCGTATATTCTCAAGTTATTTTATTTAAAAAATAGTTGGTGGTGGTAATAATAAATTCAGGAAAGAATCGTATAACTCATTCCATTGCGGTAGCAGCAATGCACCGTTTGGTGTCCCTCGCAGACGGCAAAGTTGTAGCCTTGAGCCATTGTTCGCGTAAAAAATAGCGTATGTTTTAAAGCCGCTGATTTCATGCAAAAAATAAAAATATAGAAGCGTGCATTTTTTACAGAGCGCCAGAGAAAATTGCTTTAGTATGTGAAGTATATGGCTTTAGATAACATATGTGACTCTTAATTGCGCAATGACAAGTTAAGTATTTTGATTTGAGCAACAAAGTAAAATATACTTACATCCACAAATTGTCATAAATTGCAGCAGTAGTATAGCAAAGCCGGTTCTGAGTACAAACACCTTCTTTACCGACCGAACCGCTCCGCGCAGCCCAGACTCAAACCCTTTTCCGCGATGACGTCACAGTCTGCCGTACCGAAGGTCAAAACCGTGCAACCTTACCGACAGTTGTATCGATCGAGGGTCAAAATCGTGCTGTTTTACCTACAATCTTACCGACCCCGTGCAACCTTACCGACAGTTGTATCGATCGAGGGTCAAAATCGTGCTGTTTTACCGACCGACCGAGCCGCTCCGCGTAGCCTCAAACCCTTTTTTCGCGATGACGTCCCGCATTCTTCTCCCACGACTGCCGATGTGTAACCCACTCCGAATTCCTTTCCCACGATAGGACTGCTGATGTGTAATATCAACCACCCCACATTCCTTTCCCACCTTATCAGCCCCGTGACATTCCAAAATTAATAGTTCCGAGAATTGTTTGTCCCAACGTCGCACCGAAATCCTTTGACCGCGTGCCGCTCACCGTCGAAACTTGTCGAACGCATTGTTTTGTCTAACCACCTTATCAACCACGTGACATTCCAAAATTAATGGTTCCGAGAATTTGCTGATGTGTAACATGAACCACTCCGAATTCCTTTCCCACGGTAGGACTGCTGATGTGTAACATCAACCACCTCACATTCCTTTCCCACCTTATCAACCACCTCACATTCCTTTCCCACGTTATCAACCACATGACATTCCAAAATTAATGGTTCCGAGAATTGTTTTTCACTTACTCGGATGTCGGTTTGATTCGTCCTGGGAATGCCAAAAGGTGCGCGCGCATACGTATTTGATATCAGCCCCGTGACATTCCTTACCCTCCATCAAATTATGTGGTGGGGGAACGTTATATAAACGAAAAGTGAAAACTTCATCGTCAGTCTGAAGCTGTTCTTCTTGCAAATGAGAAGTGCTCTGGAACAACAACGTGAGTTGAAGAAACGATTAGAACTGCTCCTCAAGAATATCGGAGAAGTAAAACATCTGTTGAAAATCAGATCCGACCTCAATCAACTTACAAGAGATTTCGAGCACCTACAACTGGACAGTAACGATCATGGACTTCTCAAAACTGAACGAAATCGCGCGGCTGGAGACGTTTCTGCCGTTGAAAAAAGTTTCGGATCTTGAAGCCTACTTCGAATACAGAGTCAGCGGTGTTCGTCGAGTCAAAACGAAATTTGTAGACAAAATCGTTCTGGACTTAGATGACTCTTTCACGATTTTTCTGCCCAACCGACTGACCAAGGCCCTCCACGAAAATGAAGATTTATTCCAGAAGGTGACGACAGCCAGTAAGGAGATACGGTTGCATATACGCTATCTTGGCGGATCCTACGGTCAACTTGAATTTGTATACGTATAATATTCAAACAATGTTCTGTGTAAGTCTTACGTTTAATAAACAAAAAGATTGAAATTATGAATATTTTTTCATTTATCCATCCTGTATACCTTTAATCCTACGTACGTTTTGTATCTAGAATTAAGTCTCAAAATCTAAGAAAATGCTACTCCGAACACCACTAAGCAACGACGGGGGGTTTCGAGCTGCGTCATGTGAACTCTACGATGAGTATTTGGACAGGTTCAGACCGGAGTGCAAGGTCGGCCGATAGCCGCGGTCAGAGCCTGCGGTGTTGGGTTACTATCGCTCTAGGAATGCAAAACTCGGTTTGAGTACAGCTCGGTCAAGGATGGAGAGCAAGGTCGAATCTTAAATAAGCTTCTGAAAAAAAATTCTCTCTCTTAAGAGCTAAGGTGAAGGTATAAAATTATTTCATGAATATTATTTAAAAAAACAGTTTTTTGAGTACAATTTTTAGAGTACGGTTGACAATTACTTCACAAAAAAATAGTACAATAATTCTATTCAACAGTGTCATGACCAGGGTGATATATTCGCCAGGAATGCGGGACCGTTCTTGTAGACGCTCCTGCGCAGTAACACAAATCGTACAGCCTCGCCATCCGGACAGTACGATGATTTTGTAGCCAATTCTGGAGTATGCAAACGTTTCGTGCTGCACAGATTGCGTTGGGTATTGTGTGAAGGTCGCATCTCAGAGACACAGCTGAAGTTTTTTGCAGGGTTTCAAGCGACGGGCAGTCAAAGTCCAACATATCGATGATTTGAACTTTCGGAACGATTTTGAGCAACCAATCTCGTTTTTCTTCTCCTTTTACGTACACGGTTTGAGCTTTGCACAGCCTGTCTTGAATGGTCCGCTCAACTTCCTCAAAAGGTACGGTTCCACAGCTCCAACGTAAGCCGTGAAAATCGCGTTCTAACCAAGAATTTTGGCTTTTGTATTTGACGTCCAGTAAATTCCATTTGTAAGGTGGTTTGAAGAAAAACACTGAAGGAGATGCTTCCGAGTAGATTGAAATTACAGCCAATTCTTTTAACGTGAAGGTGTTGTTGAGAGGTCTACGAAAGCCTTGTACGTCAACGATAAGCTCCATCTTTGAACTGTGCGAGATGGTGGAAACGGGTCAGCTTTTATACCAACTTTTTCACCCCACCACTGAGCGGGTCGTATTCGACAATACGATCGTGAACGATCAAGCAGTACGCCGATGTTTCAGCGGGAAAGTTGGCTTTAGCTTCAAATTCAAGACGGATGTCGACGGGTCCGTACTTCAAAGATTCGTTTTGTTTCGAACAGTCGATAACGAACAAGGGGACGTCTCGAAGGAATTCACTCTTTGTCAGCAACGGCTCGGGGTTCTTGTCGTAGTAGGTAGCTTGGAAGTTTGCGTACATCTCGTACAGAAGCGCGTAGAGATTACGACTCATGTTGAGGTTCAGGTTACCGTACGGATAAGATTGAGAGTTTAAGAATAGCTTGACGTCCGTGATATCGCAATGATCGAAATGACTTGCGTTCTTGCCGGTCTTGTTCTTTCTACTTGTTTGGAAACTCAAAATGACGTACCGAGGTTTTTCAAGCTGAGTGGAAGTTTTCACAGTCCAAACGTGTTTCGATGTCGTGGGAAGTAAGGGATATTCGTACAATTCCCAACTGCGGAAGCTCATCGAAACGGGCGGATCTCTCTGAACGAAATTTAGTAGGTCAACTTTTTTCTGATCCGCGAGTTTCAAATACGGTATTAGCCATTCCACTGCATTGATCGTGATTTTGAATTCCTCCTCCTGAGTCTGCATGATTGCGTTGACGTCAGTTTTTGATCTCGTCAAAATTAACTCATGTTTAGCGTTGACAACGATCTTGCGGTAGTCTTCGGCGAAACCCAATATCATGCTGAGCGGTATCAGTACGTCAAAGTTACCATCGGCATCGGTTAATTTTTTCTTCTCTTCTACATCGAGCCATCCAGCGTTCTCCATCAGCCAAGTCTGACCAGGGTGCAGGGAAGCGTAACCCTTCATGAGACTTGTCAAGCCAACGTTCTTGCTTCTATCAACCTCAACTGCGTTAATTTCGTAGCGAATTTCTTCAAACAGATGACAGATGGCGTTGTTTACGAGCTGTGTGTTCACAGTAGCTGTACCATCAGGTTTGAGGAGTCGTCCGTGGATATGTACCGAACTTTTGCTGGGTAATATGCATAAATCCTGATGCTGAACGGTGATTCGAATTTCATCGCTGTTGTTGAAAGTTGACGAGGCGTAAGGTTTGTGAGCGTGAATCTCGTAATGCGCAACGGATTCGTCAAAGACGACTGGTGTTTGAATGCTCAAGATTTCCTCCTCCATGGCACGTAGCAGATGATAAAAAAGCAAAATCGGATTTTTATTTGTCGGAAATTCCTCTTCCAAAAGGTGTCAGTTTCAGACCCAGAGCTATCAGGAACTCCACGTTTCGAGGTGTTAGCGGTTCGGGAATCGATCGACGACTGACTTGATCGGGGCATGTCGACTTACTGATATACCTACTCTTTGACAGTCTGTTATATACAATTCCCATCGTTTATTGCGATTTGATGTGTAGTCTCACAGTAATAACTTCTCCACGAAAATTAACCAGGTCTCCGTCTTGATCCACTAACCGGAGCTGAACGTGATCTATGGTCTTGACGGTGATCGGAAGGTAAATGACGTGCGACGGTACTTCCACGATCTTATATCCTGGTGGGACGGTCGGGAAAAACTCGTGAATAGTGTGTACTTTGTGTCCGTTGACGTAGGCGCCCGTTGTAATGCTACACTCGACTCGCAACGCGTTGACCTTGAGTATAGTTACAGGCACGTCTGATTCGTGAGTTTTATCAACCTCCAATACACGTGGTGTAAATCCCAAAAGTTGAGCAATGGAATCATTCGGCTCAAAGTTAATCGTGTGGTTGCATGTGATTTCGCTGCGTAATGTATTATTGTTGGGTTTGATGGCGAGCCTGATATCAGTATTTCTTAGCACGTTTTGAAGATACTTCTCTATGTCCTCGATCTCGTAGCTGCCGGTAGGTATGGTGATCACTTCGTCAGCTACGTAAATTTTATTGTGACCGACATCAACGTTGGGAATCGAATTAAAGGTTAACAATTCTACCAAGCCAAGAGCATAACTTTTATCACGAGCAAGTTCGATCGGTGGGAAATATTGTGCCTCGAGTATCGAAGAGGTTCCCGAAATCGTTAACGTTAACGAATCATCCATGACTGCGAGTGGTAGACTGACTTTGACGAATCACGCACCATGTTTATATAGCTCGCCACTTAGAAATTTCAGACACAAGTGTCCGCATTCAAATGTATCGTAATCCTGGTACCTCTCATGATTGTATTTGACGCTACCAACGCCGAGGTATTTTATGAGGTCTGAGGGTGGTTGAAGGTTGCCGAAACTGTCAAAGTAATCGATATTATTGTCGCGTTTCTTGTATGCAACCCAGTGTGTTCCCGGACCGTCTTTGTCGTCAAGGTTGATTATAGCTGACTCGTTTTTCCGTGGACCGTTTCCGGGCATTTCGTTTCGCATGAAAACACCGCGGAAATGCGGAACCCTCAAGATTTTTGCATATTTCAAGAAGTCCCAATCAGTCAACGCTCGACGTGGTAGCATCGCATCTAGTTTTTTGAAAGATGGAGACCAAGACCTGTTTTGTACGGTTTCATGTGAAGCCCTTTGCCCAACGCGATAGCTTCCATAGTTTTGTTGTGTCGTTTGCTTTCCTCCAATTCTCGTTTAGCCGCGCTCGCATCGTTCACAGCTTTTGCTATACCTGCCGCACCACCGGCTAACGCACCCGTAGCGCTGAGACCGGCAAAAATAGGAATCAGAAGCGGTAGAAAACCACCGACTTTCGAAGGTACCGGTAGGACGCGAGGTGTTCGCACTTTACATTTACCACCCGCTTTTTTAACGGCGATCTCAGCTCCCTTCAGCGCAGATTCGATAGCTACTTTTGCATCGTTGCTTGGAACCATAGAACGTTTTGCAGCATTTACAATTTTTCTCAAGGTCACATTTTTTGACTTTCGCATTCCCATTCCGAGTTTTGATTTTACTTTCATTGTATTAGCTATTGCCCAAGCGGCTGCCTTCTCACCCAAATTTGCGTCCTTTGCGAGAACCCGTTTCCAAGCTTTCTCAGCCAACACCCTATCAGCCTCGTTTCTAACCTCAAGGTTCTCACGATTTTTCGAATACGCTATATCGTGTTCCTTACACGCTGCATCGAGAGGATTGATACCGGAATCGCCTCTCGCGAGTCTTTTCGTCAACTTCGTACCAGGACCGCAGTATTGGTAACCGGGAACATGCAACTCGATCGGAAGTTTGTTGATGATTCTATTCACCAGACCCTTGCCACGATGTTGCCGCCTGCTGCTGCTTCGTTTACCTCTGTACGTGATCATGTTCGTGCGTTGACTGAAGAAAAGTGCTTTAAAACGGGGTATTTATAGCAAATCCGATCAGTCATGTCCGAGATGCGGTTTGAGAAACAACCCACCAAGCTTCCCGTGATGAATTTTGACAAACTTTCGGAGCAAAATGCCAAAAGGCACAAACGGCACGGTGAATTACTCCCGAACAGTGTACGTGCGATATTCTGTGGACCGTCGAATTGTGGTAAAACTAATGCGTTGCTCACACTTATAACCCATCCCAACGGACTCAGATTTGAAAATATCTACATCTACTCGAAATCTCTCAACCAACCTAAATACCAATTGTTGAAGCAATTGCTGGACCATGTTGAGAATACGGAGTATTTTGCGTTTACCGAGCGTGAGCAAGTGATTTCACCGGAAGAAGCACGGCCCGACTCAATAATCATATTTGACGATGTAGCGTGCGAGAAGCAGGACAATATTAGAGCCTACTTTTGCATGGGTAGACATCACGACGTTGACTGTTTCTATCTCTGTCAGACGTACGCGCGTATTCCCAAACATCTCGTGCGCGACAACGTAAACTTACTCGTGTTATTCAAACAAGACGATATGAACCTGAGACACGTATACAACGACCATGTAAACACCGATATGTCTTACACAGAGTTTAAAGACTTGTGTGCGGCATGCTGGAACGGTGACAAATACGGGTTTCTGGTGATCGACAGAGACAGTGAGCTCAACGAAGGACGATACAGGAGGGGATTCGATTCTTTTGTTAGCCTGGAAAAGGAATAAAATCTAGCGTTTTCGAGCGAGAGACGCAGTAGCGTTGCAGACTCAGTTGCGTCAACATGCAGAGCTCTGAAATTTCCAAGCAAAAAGATGTCCTACATCAGATCGCTCAAGCAAGTGCTGCGATCCGTCGAAAACGCTAGATTTTATTCCTTTTCCAGGCTAACAAAAGAATCGAATCCCCTCCTGTATCGTCCTTCGTTGAGCTCACTGTCTCTGTCGATCACCAGAAACCCGTATTTGTCACCGTTCCAGCATGCCGCACACAAGTCTTTAAACTCTGTGTAAGACATATCGGTGTTTACATGGTCGTTGTATACGTGTCTCAGGTTCATATCGTCTTGTTTGAATAACACGAGTAAGTTTACGTTGTCGCGCACGAGATGTTTGGGAATACGCGCGTACGTCTGACAGAGATAGAAACAGTCAACGTCGTGATGTCTACCCATGCAAAAGTAGGCTCTAATATTGTCCTGCTTCTCGCACGCTACATCGTCAAATATGATTATTGAGTCGGGCCGTGCTTCTTCCGGTGAAATCACTTGCTCACGCTCGGTAAACGCAAAATACTCCGTATTCTCAACATGGTCCAGCAATTGCTTCAACAATTGGTATTTAGGTTGGTTGAGAGATTTCGAGTAGATGTAGATATTTTCAAATCTGAGTCCGTTGGGATGGGTTATAAGTGTGAGCAACGCATTAGTTTTACCACAATTCGACGGTCCACAGAATATCGCACGTACACTGTTCGGGAGTAATTCACCGTGCCGTTTGTGCCTTTTGGCATTTTGCTCCGAAAGTTTGTCAAAATTCATCACGGGAAGCTTGGTGGGTTGTTTCTCAAACCGCATCTCGGACATGACTGATCGGATTTGCTATAAATACCCCGTTTTAAAGCACTTTTCTTCAGTCAACGCACGAACATGATCACGTACAGAGGTAAACGAAGCAGCAGCAGGCGGCAACATCGTGGCAAGGGTCTGGTGAATAGAATCATCAACAAACTTCCGATCGAGTTGCATGTTCCCGGTTACCAATACTGCGGTCCTGGTACGAAGTTGACGAAAAGACTCGCGAGAGGCGATTCCGGTATCAATCCTCTCGATGCAGCGTGTAAGGAACACGATATAGCGTATTCGAAAAATCGTGAGAACCTTGAGGTTAGAAACGAGGCTGATAGGGTGTTGGCTGAGAAAGCTTGGAAACGGGTTCTCGCAAAGGACGCAAATTTGGGTGAGAAGGCAGCCGCTTGGGCAATAGCTAATACAATGAAAGTAAAATCAAAACTCGGAATGGGAATGCGAAAGTCAAAAAATGTGACCTTGAGAAAAATTGTAAATGCTGCAAAACGTTCTATGGTTCCAAGCAACGATGCAAAAGTAGCTATCGAATCTGCGCTGAAGGGAGCTGAGATCGCCGTTAAAAAAGCGGGTGGTAAATGTAAAGTGCGAACACCTCGCGTCCTACCGGTACCTTCGAAAGTCGGTGGTTTTCTACCGCTTCTGATTCCTATTTTTGCCGGTCTCAGCGCTACGGGTGCGTTAGCCGGTGGTGCGGCAGGTATAGCAAAAGCTGTGAACGATGCGAGCGCGGCTAAACGAGAATTGGAGGAAAGCAAACGACACAACAAAACTATGGAAGCTATCGCGTTGGGCAAAGGGCTTCACATGAAACCGTACAAAACAGGTCTTGGTCTCCATCTTTCAAAAAACTAGATGCGATGCTACCACGTCGAGCGTTGACTGATTGGGACTTCTTGAAATATGCAAAAATCTTGAGGGTTCCGCATTTCCGCGGTGTTTTCATGCGAAACGAAATGCCCGGAAACGGTCCACGGAAAAACGAGTCAGCTATAATCAACCTTGACGACAAAGACGGTCCGGGAACACACTGGGTTGCATACAAGAAACGCGACAATAATATCGATTACTTTGACAGTTTCGGCAACCTTCAACCACCCTCAGACCTCATAAAATACCTCGGCGTTGGTAGCGTCAAATACAATCATGAGAGGTACCAGGATTACGATACATTTGAATGCGGACACTTGTGTCTGAAATTTCTAAGTGGCGAGCTATATAAACATGGTGCGTGATTCGTCAAAGTCAGTCTACCACTCGCAGTCATGGATGATTCGTTAACGTTAACGATTTCGGGAACCTCTTCGATACTCGAGGCACAATATTTCCCACCGATCGAACTTGCTCGTGATAAAAGTTATGCTCTTGGCTTGGTAGAATTGTTAACCTTTAATTCGATTCCCAACGTTGATGTCGGTCACAATAAAATTTACGTAGCTGACGAAGTGATCACCATACCTACCGGCAGCTACGAGATCGAGGACATAGAGAAGTATCTTCAAAACGTGCTAAGAAATACTGATATCAGGCTCGCCATCAAACCCAACAATAATACATTACGCAGCGAAATCACATGCAACCACACGATTAACTTTGAGCCGAATGATTCCATTGCTCAACTTTTGGGATTTACACCACGTGTATTGGAGGTTGATAAAACTCACGAATCAGACGTGCCTGTAACTATACTCAAGGTCAACGCGTTGCGAGTCGAGTGTAGCATTACAACGGGCGCCTACGTCAACGGACACAAAGTACACACTATTCACGAGTTTTTCCCGACCGTCCCACCAGGATATAAGATCGTGGAAGTACCGTCGCACGTCATTTACCTTCCGATCACCGTCAAGACCATAGATCACGTTCAGCTCCGGTTAGTGGATCAAGACGGAGACCTGGTTAATTTTCGTGGAGAAGTTATTACTGTGAGACTACACATCAAATCGCAATAAACGATGGGAATTGTATATAACAGACTGTCAAAGAGTAGGTATATCAGTAAGTCGACATGCCCCGATCAAGTCAGTCGTCGATCGATTCCCGAACCGCTAACACCTCGAAACGTGGAGTTCCTGATAGCTCTGGGTCTGAAACTGACACCTTTTGGAAGAGGAATTTCCGACAAATAAAAATCCGATTTTGCTTTTTTATCATCTGCTACGTGCCATGGAGGAGGAAATCTTGAGCATTCAAACACCAGTCGTCTTTGACGAATCCGTTGCGCATTACGAGATTCACGCTCACAAACCTTACGCCTCGTCAACTTTCAACAACAGCGATGAAATTCGAATCACCGTTCAGCATCAGGATTTATGCATATTACCCAGCAAAAGTTCGGTACATATCCACGGACGACTCCTCAAACCTGATGGTACAGCTACTGTGAACACACAGCTCGTAAACAACGCCATCTGTCATCTGTTTGAAGAAATTCGCTACGAAATTAACGCAGTTGAGGTTGATAGAAGCAAGAACGTTGGCTTGACAAGTCTCATGAAGGGTTACGCTTCCCTGCACCCTGGTCAGACTTGGCTGATGGAGAACGCTGGATGGCTCGATGTAGAAGAGAAGAAAAAATTAACCGATGCCGATGGTAACTTTGACGTACTGATACCGCTCAGCATGATATTGGGTTTCGCCGAAGACTACCGCAAGATCGTTGTCAACGCTAAACATGAGTTAATTTTGACGAGATCAAAAACTGACGTCAACGCAATCATGCAGACTCAGGAGGAGGAATTCAAAATCACGATCAATGCAGTGGAATGGCTAATACCGTATTTGAAACTCGCGGATCAGAAAAAAGTTGACCTACTAAATTTCGTTCAGAGAGATCCGCCCGTTTCGATGAGCTTCCGCAGTTGGGAATTGTACGAATATCCCTTACTTCCCACGACATCGAAACACGTTTGGACTGTGAAAACTTCCACTCAGCTTGAAAAACCTCGGTACGTCATTTTGAGTTTCCAAACAAGTAGAAAGAACAAGACCGGCAAGAACGCAAGTCATTTCGATCATTGCGATATCACGGACGTCAAGCTATTCTTAAACTCTCAATCTTATCCGTACGGTAACCTGAACCTCAACATGAGTCGTAATCTCTACGCGCTTCTGTACGAGATGTACGCAAACTTCCAAGCTACCTACTACGACAAGAACCCCGAGCCGTTGCTGACAAAGAGTGAATTCCTTCGAGACGTCCCCTTGTTCGTTATCGACTGTTCGAAACAAAACGAATCTTTGAAGTACGGACCCGTCGACATCCGTCTTGAATTTGAAGCTAAAGCCAACTTTCCCGCTGAAACATCGGCGTACTGCTTGATCGTTCACGATCGTATTGTCGAATACGACCCGCTCAGTGGTGGGGTGAAAAAGTTGGTATAAAAGCTGACCCGTTTCCACCATCTCGCACAGTTCAAAGATGGAGCTTATCGTTGACGTACAAGGCTTTCGTAGACCTCTCAACAACACCTTCACGTTAAAAGAATTGGCTGTAATTTCAATCTACTCGGAAGCATCTCCTTCAGTGTTTTTCTTCAAACCACCTTACAAATGGAATTTACTGGACGTCAAATACAAAAGCCAAAATTCTTGGTTAGAACGCGATTTTCACGGCTTACGTTGGAGCTGTGGAACCGTACCTTTTGAGGAAGTTGAGCGGACCATTCAAGACAGGCTGTGCAAAGCTCAAACCGTGTACGTAAAAGGAGAAGAAAAACGAGATTGGTTGCTCAAAATCGTTCCGAAAGTTCAAATCATCGATATGTTGGACTTTGACTGCCCGTCGCTTGAAACCCTGCAAAAAACTTCAGCTGTGTCTCTGAGATGCGACCTTCACACAATACCCAACGCAATCTGTGCAGCACGAAACGTTTGCATACTCCAGAATTGGCTACAAAATCATCGTACTGTCCGGATGGCGAGGCTGTACGATTTGTGTTACTGCGCAGGAGCGTCTACAAGAACGGTCCCGCATTCCTGGCGAATATATCACCCTGGTCATGACACTGTTGAATAGAATTATTGTACTATTTTTTTGTGAAGTAATTGTCAACCGTACTCTAAAAATTGTACTCAAAAAACTGTTTTTTTAAATAATATTCATGAAATAATTTTATACCTTCACCTTAGCTCTTAAGAGAGAGAATTTTTTTTCAGAAGCTTATTTAAGATTCGACCTTGCTCTCCATCCTTGACCGAGCTGTACTCAAACCGAGTTTTGCATTCCTAGAGCGATAGTAACCCAACACCGCAGGCTCTGACCGCGGCTATCGGCCGACCTTGCACTCCGGTCTGAACCTGTCCAAATACTCATCGTAGAGTTCACATGACGCAGCTCGAAACCCCCCGTCGTTGCTTAGTGGTGTTCGGAGTAGCATTTTCTTAGATTTTGAGACTTAATTCTAGATACAAAACGTACGTAGGATTAAAGGTATACAGGATGGATAAATGAAAAAATATTCATAATTTCAATCTTTTTGTTTATTAAACGTAAGACTTACACAGAACATTGTTTGAATATTATACGTATACAAATTCAAGTTGACCGTAGGATCCGCCAAGATAGCGTATATGCAACCGTATCTCCTTACTGGCTGTCGTCACCTTCTGGAATAAATCTTCATTTTCGTGGAGGGCCTTGGTCAGTCGGTTGGGCAGAAAAATCGTGAAAGAGTCATCTAAGTCCAGAACGATTTTGTCTACAAATTTCGTTTTGACTCGACGAACACCGCTGACTCTGTATTCGAAGTAGGCTTCAAGATCCGAAACTTTTTTCAACGGCAGAAACGTCTCCAGCCGCGCGATTTCGTTCAGTTTTGAGAAGTCCATGATCGTTACTGTCCAGTTGTAGGTGCTCGAAATCTCTTGTAAGTTGATTGAGGTCGGATCTGATTTTCAACAGATGTTTTACTTCTCCGATATTCTTGAGGAGCAGTTCTAATCGTTTCTTCAACTCACGTTGTTGTTCCAGAGCACTTCTCATTTGCAAGAAGAACAGCTTCAGACTGACGATGAAGTTTTCACTTTTCGTTTATATAACGTTCCCCCACCACATAATTTGATGGAGGGTAAGGAATGTCACGGGGCTGATATCAAATACGTATGCGCGCGCACCTTTTGGCATTCCCAGGACGAATCAAACCGACATCCGAGTAAGTGAAAAACAATTCTCGGAACCATTAATTTTGGAATGTCATGTGGTTGATAACGTGGGAAAGGAATGTGAGGTGGTTGATAAGGTGGGAAAGGAATGTGAGGTGGTTGATGTTACACATCAGCAGTCCTACCGTGGGAAAGGAATTCGGAGTGGTTCATGTTACACATCAGCAAATTCTCGGAACCATTAATTTTGGAATGTCACGTGGTTGATAAGGTGGTTAGACAAAACAATGCGTTCGACAAGTTTCGACGGTGAGCGGCACGCGGTCAAAGGATTTCGGTGCGACGTTGGGACAAACAATTCTCGGAACTATTAATTTTGGAATGTCACGGGGCTGATAAGGTGGGAAAGGAATGTGGGGTGGTTGATATTACACATCAGCAGTCCTATCGTGGGAAAGGAATTCGGAGTGGGTTACACATCGGCAGTCGTGGGAGAAGAATGCGGGACGTCATCGCGAAAAAAGGGTTTGAGGCTACGCGGAGCGGCTCGGTCGGTCGGTAAAACAGCACGATTTTGACCCTCGATCGATACAACTGTCGGTAAGGTTGCACGGGGTCGGTAAGATTGTAGGTAAAACAGCACGATTTTGACCCTCGATCGATACAACTGTCGGTAAGGTTGCACGGTTTTGACCTTCGGTACGGCAGACTGTGACGTCATCGCGGAAAAGGGTTTGAGTCTGGGCTGCGCGGAGCGGTTCGGTCGGTAAAGAAGGTGTTTGTACTCAGAACCGGCTTTGCTATACTACTTGCAGCCACGATATCCAGCCGTTAGTCTCAATTTTCAGCCTAAAAGCGCAGTTTGAAAGACGGCTGGGATAGTCAACTACCCTGTACATGTTTTCTAGGGTTACATTATACATTTTCAAAAAATTTTTTGTTAGAAATTTTTCGGAAATGAAAAGAGTTATTAATGGAATTTAGAACCTTTTTTTTTGGTCTTGAATTATAGATTCGTTAAAGGAATATGAAGAAATCACAAACCAAATTCTTTTGAAATCTGTTTTATCTACAATGTTGAGTGTAAGTCAATAAATGCAGATATTAGTAAACGACCAGAAAAAATAATTTCTACACTTTTGTCATATGGTTTAAATGAATTTTAGTTACTTATATAAATTTTTATTAAATTGTGCATGATTCTCAAATCTTACGTCGTGCAGGCTGCTACAAAAGAGACCTGCTATTGGCTTTATTTTACTGCCTTGTCAGATACTTAAACATCATTCTTTGGTTCAAGTTTAGTAATTTACAAGTTGGATAGCCACCGAGAATCTCCCCTCTATACATCTGTGTCTTAGAATTGTTAGTTATGGGTCAGATTCCACACGGCAAATAATGTTGCGTAATTGCGTAATACTATACGTACTTCTAACAGATCCTATGTAAGGTACACTTGTTGAGAAGGCGACTGTAATTTTTTTGCCGTGATAGCACTGGTATGCTCTCGATTATGAGATGGTGATACCCGTCATTTACTACCAATGTACAGCATGGGAAAACACGGTATATCAAAAGATTAATGCATATTAATTTTAAAAATACTGACACGGGGCAATATTTCGTGAGAAAATTTCGGATGAAATCGTTTTCGAAAAAGAAAAACAGAAAGTAAATGTGAATGATTGTTATTTAGCGTAAATACTTAGAAAGGCGCCTGACAAAGTTGCCCAATTCCTATTTTTTCTCGAGTTCCTCCTTTCTACTTAATGTCCCTCATGAAAGTGCGTGGTAGGCAAAAATTGCGAAGTCGGAAATACTCAAGTCTTGCAGGTTAAAATTGCTCATCTGATGCGTCTTATAACTTATAACTGCACTTATAATGGTAACTGCTTGAAGGTAAACTTGAAGTAGCAACAAAAAGATTTTTATATATTTCAATAATTTTGTATTGAAGTAAATACATCTTTTGAATGTCAGCTTCGATTGAATCAGCCTTGTCTTGATTAACATTTAACCCACTAGTACTTATGTTCTCCCATAATCTTGTCAGCATATTACACTTTTATACTTCTAGTAGGCACTACTACAACTTCATTCCAATTCCGTAAAGAATTTTATTATTTTAGAAGCTTGACCTAGGCTGTTTATACATAGATAAAATTTCAAGAATTTTCCTGTCACGGCTGATCGTGAGTCAACTCGTTTCATTCCTTTTCCTTTTCCGCGATTGAATTATTTTTACGGAATATTATATTTATACAGACTCTATTTTAATATGAACGTTTTTAGTTTTAGTGAGGCTGAAGTTAATAACGTTAACGTAGGGAAATATTAGGGACAAATCATTGTTCCGCAATTTTAGACTAAATTTCAAGAAGTGGGTTTTTCAAAATAAGAGTACGTTTTGTTTATCGTGGTTTACTAAATTTCAGACATTGCTAAAGGTCCAAAGTAACGATTTTTTTTGAGTATGCATGATTATACTAACGTTACTCCATCCTCTTCATCCTCATTGTTTTAGGCTTTCCTGAAAAGTTTAGTTCACTTGATATAAGCACTATTGCGATGTGGCTCGACAGTGGATTTCATTACGAAACGCTTATAAGAGTCCCTATGTATAATGCAAATGTCTATCTTGATTGATGTGTACATTTTTTCCTTACAGCGTGGCACGTGGTAGCCGGCTGGTTTGTATATTTTTGTCGAGGTTATTTCCACAAAATTGATTTCTAACATAGAATTGAAGCTCGTCGTAGTTTTTACAAGGTTACAAAACTTTATGACATTTTTTTTGTAATGAGGAACGGGGGGACAGATTTTGAATAAGTTACCCCTCCTCCTCCACTTTTTTAAAATTAATAAACTTGTAAGCTTATATTATTATAATAATTACAATGATGAATTTTGTATTCAGCCCTAAAGTGCTACCAACTTAATTTGCGGCCAAAAAATTTCAAACGCGAAATAGCCGTTTTTTGAACTTTACTCGAAATAGCTAGTTATGCAAGCCTAATTCGAGATAGCCGATTATTCTACACAACCGTCGATATATCGTTCATTGATAAGTTCTATTTATTTGAACTCGTTATGTTGATTTGAAAACACCATTCTTTATCATGACTCTCACAAGAGCCCATGCATAACAGCTCAAGTTTGAGCTAGATGTATTCAAAAATTCTTTAGACAGATATCTTGAGCTTTTAAGTGACAATGTATTTTCAGTAACAGTAATATATCAACATTCTGTATTTCCCCCCAATTTCTACCTAGTTTGCTTTGGGCAACCAAGTTTTAGAACAGATAGAAGATCATTGTGTAATCACTTATTTTTTGATGTTATGACGCCAAGCATTTATGTATTTGTTATTGCATTTCAGCCTGCCCATGTGAAAGCTTGTTTTCTGGGCTCATCCCTGAGTATTCCAATCACAGACGGGAAGTTGGCATTAGGGACGTGGCAAGGCGTCTGGCTCTGCGAGCATCGTGATCACGCTGGTAGCCGTAAGTTGGTGATTACGTTAACCGGTTGCTTGAGAGACTCGGCACGAAGCCCCTTGAGCCCTGTTAGTCCAATCGCCTCTACTAGCAGCTAGGACCACTCTCACCGCCGACGAAGTAGCAATCTCCAGCTGCGCATCTCCACATCTAGCGATTCGAGCTAGCAGCCGCCTAACTTTAGCTGAACCCTAAGAGTACGACATGCTAAGAAAAAATGGATACCCAAGTAATGATGTAAAGCAGATTGTAATTAGGATTCCATGTTGTAAGGACAAATTGGGAGTGCACTATTAGTGTTTCCAAAACTATTACATTCAGGGCATTGAGTATGTAGAAATTTGTGATATTGATATTGATTATTTGAATGATATAAATATACAATTGCGTTCTATTGTTAACCTTAACCCACTTTGCTGAATTGTTAATTTGGATGATGGATAGTTTCCGATTGTTCGAATAGATACATCTGGTATATGTACGGAAAGTTCAATTACTCCATATAGATTTGTATCCAACATTCTTGCTTCGTACTCTTAGTTACAACACTCATCGGTTACATTCTGGTATAATGTGTCCAATGTAAATATATATCGTGTAACGGGAATTCAGTTGCTCTCCACAGGCCAGCATTATTCTCGAAATTATGTTCTGTCGAATATACTTTTAATGTAATAGTCACATCAATTGGTAAGCTGATCAATCTGCTTTAATCTGCGCATGAACTTGAGATGAATCAAATATTTGTCATCAGCTCTTCTGGAGATGCTGATTTATTGAAAGCAATGGAGTCGGTAATACGACAAGCTGAGGGAAGAAAGAACCATTAGTATTGGTACCCTAAACTTTAAAAAGGGTGCTTTCGTTTTATACGGTATGAGCGGCAATTGCGTTGTAAATAGATTCTGTTAAAGCCGTAATAATTTAAAAATAACGAATTTCTAGGATGCTCGGGCTTGGATGAAAATCAGTAAATGTAAAATCGATGCTGTTCGTGTTTGGGGTGTTAAAAATTATGTACGCCAATTCTACTTAGAGGCTGATTTCGAAGGCCTTACTACACAAAAATCCTTGCTGGTGTAACACTCCAATATAAGTAGATTGTCTTTCTCAGCTGGTCGTAATTTTTCTGGGGACGATTACCTAAGAAAATTATGTTATTTACGCTAAAATAACCCACAGCTGTGATTAGTCGATTTGCCCAGATTTGATTTATTGCGTACGTAGTTTCATTTGAAAACATCGAGAGAACGTGTCCAGATATGTGTGTATGTGAACATTCGGAAAGGATATAAAAAACTCTCGAGATTGTGAATTTCCCAAATTGATCCACCAGAAACAATGTTACTGTAATCGACTTTATAAATAAATTGACAATTTCGCGTATTTTTTCAGGCTACAAGTTCTTTTCACATTTACTTTCTCTATTTATTAAGCACTAGTACTTTATTATGATGATTTAATATTCAGTAGGGCAATCAATTGACTTAAAAAAATGAATAACTAATGGAGTAATGCACAAGCGGTGTTAAAATTTGTTACGACACTACATTTATTACAACAAAGTCGATTGTTGTAGACAAAATTATCCTCTCAAACAATCAGTAGTAATAATTTGTCAGATTAGTTTGTAGTAATTGAAGAGGGAAACTCGTATGTAAACGAGTTTGATAAACGAATAAAGTTTCTACAGTTCAAATTAACTTGCTTCATGTGTGAACTAACGGAAATTCTTGGTTTGTTTGAATAAATCATTTGTACAAACCCTTTTTGGAAAGTTTGATTACCGATGGCTGTGAAATGTGTGTAAAGTGTCCTATTTCCTAACAGTGCGGTAAAGGAACGTTGGCGTATGTGCATAGTGAAAATTCTATAACTTAAACACTAGGGGTTTTTTTCGGGGTATGCGTACTTTCGAATAACTCAGTTTTACGCGCTGTGTCATTAAGAGTAAGTGACTCAACTCCAATTTTACGTGCTATCAGTGACCCCTTCGATGCTTCTCAGACAAAACTTTTCTATAGAGGTATTGAGAAAAATACTTGTGTGATTACAGCGTTGGCCTTGACTCATTGCATTTACATTAGTACTTGTGCGATTATAGCACCCCGAGTTGTGTGAATACAGCACTCGCCTTTGCGGCACTTTGCTGGTGTGAAGTTGGCGACATGAGCTGAAATAAATTTTATACTCATCGGAAATTGACCCACTTTCCGCACGTGTAATACAACATATGAGGGATTCTCCGTCAACTCGGCCACTTTTTTTCGACCATCTCAGATCTGCGCCATAATTGGTTATATCAAAGTACTACTAAAAGGTACTCCATGTGAATTTTTTTAGATTTTTTAATTCATCATTTGAGAAATTGCCGTTTTTTTCAGATGAATTTATCTCGGAAACTTGAAGTAACTGAAAAAAAAACGACTCTGCATAAAAGTTGTAGTTTTTTGTTAGCTTTAGAGAAAAATTTTTGAAAAAATTTTTACGTTCACTTACAATACAATCTTCCCATATGTGTGACAATATCGCCAAAAAATCGCCAGATTCGCACGGATTGAGGTTCTAGGGTGAAAAAAATGAAGCCACACAAATTAATTTTTTTATTCTGGAACCTCGACCGAATTTGTGTGGCTTCATTTTTTTTACCCTAGAACCTCGATCCGTGCCACTCTGGCGATTTTTTGGCGATATTGTCACATATATTGGAAGACTGTAATTTTTTCAGCAAAAAAAAGGGTGGTTTTTAAATAAAAAAAAAAAATTTCTTCCTTGTTTGGTAAAACATCAGCGTTACCGGAATGTAAAAATTTTTTCAAAAATTCCTCTCGAAAGCTAACAAAAAACCACAACTTTTACGTAGAGTCATTTTTTTTCAGTCACTTCAAGTTTCCGAGATATTTTCATTTGAAAAAAAAAACGGCAATTTCTCAAATAATGAATTAAAAAATCTGAAAAAATTCAAATAGAGTACCTTTTAATAGTACTTTGATATAATCAATTATGGGGTAGATCTGAGATGATCGAAAAAAAAGTGGCCGAGTTGACGGAGAATCCTTCATATTGTTGTTTTAATACACTGATTTGTCCGTAAAAAAGTGTTTCGTCCAAATGTCACGGTAGAAATTCTAACAATAGTATATTATGTTACGAGTGTGGAAAGTTTAGTTTGGTTCGTGCCGCTAAATTCACATTCGTATTTTTGTGAACACAGCATGAGCCAAGCCAAGCGCTGTCATTACATGAGACAGATATCGCCCATTCGCACGTGCGACATACGTTATTTTTTCGAACACGTATAAAGAAAAATTTGATTTAAGAAGCAAGGAAGATGCTACTGACGGTGTGCAACATTGGGATTACGTGACTTGTGCTCAACAATGTGGTGCGTAAAATTGAATTATTCAAAAGTGCGAATGCGGTAAAGAAAATGACAGTGTGTAAAATCGAACACTTTAGTTGGTTGCATTGCGCCAACGTCGTTTACCGTACTGTTTGGACATGGGGTATTTTATGCATCCCAAAGAGGATGGGATAGAGCGGAAGGTCTCATAAAACACCAATGTGATTTTTCGTATAAGGCCCACTAGCGCCTCTGTTGAGTCGTAGGACAAACTATTCTTCCCTCACCCTTTATTTCAGCGGGAAATCCGAATGAAATTGATAGGCTACTCACTGTTACGGACCACTTTATAGACTACGTAGATTATGAATATGGGACAAAAGAATAATAGAACATCCACTATTACAAGTAATAAGTGTATTCTTTATTGAAAGTAAAGATTATTGAATAACACAATAACATACGTAGTATATTTAACTATATTTACATTTGGTTAAACTTTAGTAGCGACAAACTTCCGCATTTTTTTAGTTGCTAAGGGTGGCTTATTTTCTGTTTTTCCGCCGGATTCACTAATCTTTCTGCGAATGAACCTGGCCTCCCAGTGACAGCGTATTCTTAAGAATAACTTTAAAAATGCTTCACTAGTATCGATTGTACATAATTCGAGCTTTCTGCACAACTGTAATAATATATGAGAGAGAACCTAAGCGACAGTATTCGAATGTACGATGCTTTGAATCACACTTTTGAACGTGCGTTCCCATGCAATAATATTTTCGAAAACGTTTTTTGTTGCATACACCAATCCATGCGTATCGGCATAACTTTTCATGATAACATATAATTTATGTTCAGCATCTAAACTATCGTTTTCATCAATTAGTAATTTTTTACAATCTATACAATTATGATGGGTTAAAAATTTTTTACATAAATATCCACAAATATAATAAACTACATTCGACTCAGTGAATTCCTGGATTTCTGATTGCGGAGCCGAGTCGACAAGGTCAGTGTTCGTAATACAAAAGTCATTATACGACGCACTGGGAGTAGCATCTTTAGATTGGATATCTGTAATGCAGCTCAATTTTACTAATATATGATCTGTATCTGCTTCGCAATTGCTCAAGTTGGAAATTTAGTAAACGACGAGGATGGCGTTTCCAAATATATTTCTCTTCAAAGTGATCTATACAAATATATAAATTTTTACCACGCTTAGTCACACCCGCAAATTCTAACCATTTTTCGCGCCTGCAACAAAATCGAATATTGAAATTAGAAAATATTTATTTATGTTTATCTTTGGATTTTTCGTACGGTATGTGGCAAATATCAAGGAGGTTAGGTTCTATTTTGCTAGTAATCAAATTCTACTTACACTGCACGGGTTCCTGCTATTCGAAAAAATGTATGTTCCCGGTCGGTTCTAGCATTTCTATTGCACCCTTTCACACCGCAGTACACAACCATATTCAATTAGAACAACTTAACCAAAGAACTTAACTTTACAATGAATATTCGATTTCAGCTTTTCTGATACAACTTGTCTTGTTTGCAAATATTGCCGGTGTTGAGTCACACACGTATGACGTGATGCACACATATGCAATTGGTTTGTCCTACGACTCACCAGACGGTGCGCGCGACGGTGGGTACGCTTAGCTTCCACTCTATCCCATCCTCTTTGATGCATCCTTTACAGGCTTCGAAAATCGACCTTTCCACGCAGATGTTAGAAAATATATTATTTTCGTACAGAGAATCCAGAAGACAAATCTAGAATAATGGTAATGTCTAGAACATAGCACGAATAGTTGATTCATTTATAGTATTTGGTAAAAATAACTTGAAACGTAAAAATAAGTAATAGCGTTTTGCTGCTCGCATATCCAAAAGCTATTGTAATGAAGTATTATTGCTGAATGGACAAAAGCGACTGATCTGAAACAGATTGTCGGTTGTGGAAAACAGTCATTAATCATCATTGATTGATCAAAAATGTTTGCTATAGCTGAAACATTGGGATTTTCTCCTCCGTGCTCAAGATTACACAAGTACACACACTACGAGCGATTTTTGCCGTCTAAATTCGCAGAATTTAGACTCATTTACAATTTAGGATTGCAGTTTGACTATTCTTTTAAGAATATTATTGTGCGTGAAATAATACTCAGTGCCTGTAAAGTGCACAAAATTATTCTGTCCCTAGAACATTCCACTTGTCTACGATGGTGGCTATGTTTATTGTGTCAATGTACGCATCCATGTGTCAGCTGTTTCGAGGCTATGTAATTAATGTTTTATCCCAAATTTACGATCTTTTGTGGCTGTCCACAACTACTTTAATCACAACAACTGTATTCAACGTACCATTTGCACTTAATAAATGCGCCAAATATTTTTTAATTATTAAGAATTCAGGGTGCAATAATCACTCGTATGTGCATACATGTGTGTGTGAATACTTCTATTATTGGAATCCCGTCATTTGAACTGTATGTGTTGTAATGCTTGTCAGTATGCCAGTACAACCACTTATCTACAAATAAGAAATACTACCTAGTCTCATATCAGGCCTGTGTTAGTTTGTATTTGTATTGTTGTTTGTCATTTTTATTGGAAACTATAATAGTCTACTATGCTGAATCACGGAGAATGCTTAGAACCATCGACATCCTGCTAAAGCTCGCCAATAGAGCACGTCGCTTACTCTACTACCGCTAGTGTCAATTTTTGCCAGTAGGTGGTGAGGTGCAGGCTGTAACCACATCATAGTTCCTCATACCGCGTTGTAAAAATAAAAGGTGAAAAGGGATTTGAACTATGTAAACTCTCTGATCTAATTAGGGTCATGTCTCACATCTTTCTGCTTGCAGCCCTAATGAGAATAGGGGTAAACGCGTGTGGCCTCCATGTTCGTCCTTATATGTATACACATGTGGCCGTGCACGTAGATTATGATTTAAGATTATGGTTTATTATTCAGGTGAATATTCACTCATATTTTCATTCTGATTAGCGATACTAGTAGATCATTTCTTTGGAAACGTCTTAATAGTATTACACGCTTTTCAGTGATTGAAGAATACGCCGTGGTATGATCCATACTCATTCTTACACATTGTGAATACTAATATTATAATGAAACGATAGCCGTGCGTTTGTGATTGGAATGAACCGAGAAACTATTGGACTGATTTTGATCGGATTTTTACTAGTGCCCCCTGATTGATAGGAGCTGTTGAATATGGCAGTGGTAGCAAGGATAGTAGGTTACAATTTGATGTTGCCGCCCGGTCATATGCATATCATAAAATATCCGTCGACTTCAACAAAGCAACGCGTGCAGCGCTGAAGTCCAAGCAAATAAAGACAGCTGAGGCACAGAGCGCGCAGGTGCCGAAGTCTAAGTGTCTTATAATTTACCAGAGCATACTTATGTACGATCAGAAAGTTTTAGTGATTATTGGACAAATTTTATATAGGGTTTGTGTAGGATTCTTTTGCGGTTGTAATTTTTTTCTTTTTTTTCACCAATCAATTTGTAGTATGTGCTTTGTGATATTCAGGAATAATTTTAGCTCACCAAAAATATATTCAAAACGACTCGAAACAGTAGTCAATACAAGAATTTATTATATCTAGCATTCAACTGAATTTGCAGTCTCGGTCTTCAGAATTGTTATGAATGTTGAATGCCTCTAGTGATCCATCGGAAAGCTGGTGAACCGACATCAGTTTACCTATCCAAAATATTTCATGAATAGAAGATTAAACTTTCTTGTATCTAGCGTAATTATACTTTTGACCCCGATTTAGCCATAACTCGTGAATTCCAGCTCGGTCCAATCTCCACATGGTCCTAAAATTGATCTATTTTTATTCGGATTTTCGTTCAAAATTTTAGATAAATTAACTATGATGTTTTTGGTATATTTTTTTTGCATTGGAGTACTTTTTATTTATTGCAACAAACTAAATAGATATTTCTGGTATCTAAAAAAATCGAAAACATTTTTTTTTACAAGAGTGCTCAAAATCACAGATATATAGATATCACATACTCAAGTATATCACAAATACAGTATTCGGGTTGCTACGCAATGGTGGTGATGACGTCAAATAAGAAGAAGTCTCACGGGTAGGCTGCATTTAATTCACAGGTCAGGGTTTACAAGCATGTACGAAGAACAAAATTTTGAGTCTCTCATCTTATTCAATCTCGACAGTTTCGGAATCTGACCATTCTTGTAAATCTTTTCTGCAACAAGATGCTCAGTAACTGACAGTCCTTTTTCAGAGAAGGGACTGTCGAAGTAGTAACCATGAAGCGATACGTATGGAGGGCCAGCTACGCTACCGTGCTTGTTTCCAAACCGCGGCCAGGGTAAATAACTCAAGACCTCAACGATAGACCGCGCTGTTGTCGGCTTGGCTATAGGATTCGTGAATTATGCATGCGGCAGTAGGCGCGATGGATTAATTTTAATTACTTTGAACGATAGAATCGAGTAAATTATATTATTTGCGTTTGTAAAAGGACATCATTAAAATTATTTTTAGATGATTAATTTCCAGATTCAATGAACTGTGGCTACAAATCAGTTTTCAAAGATACAGCTACATTTTCTAGGCTTACATACTGAAACAAAAGCAAGAAATAGTTGAAAACTTGTTGTTGTCATCGCTAATTTGTTCATTAATTCCTATCCTATTCTGAGTTTCATGGCATTCGCAGCGCTCAAAATTTGTTCAGTGATAATTAGAGGCAAAAGTTATATTAGTTTGCGAAACATCCTGCCCTTCCGGCAATTCGAAGCTTACTAAGCATTTCAAAGTCGACGGAAAAGAAATTCCCCGTAAATCAGGTACATACAGCTATGTCAGCTACTGTTTGCAAATCTGTCTTTTCTTTGTAGGGTACCCGACCGGTTACGAAATATCGGACGGCGATTATAGTATTACCGCTTTTCCCCACTCTGCCGTAACACAGTAATTATATGATTTTCTCTGCAACTACGGATGTAAATAAAATTGTCTTTGATATTCAGAAACTCAATTTAACAGTGCCCTGCACATAAATTGTCGTAATAGATTGTGAAATATGCATTTCCCGGGATCCTACTGTTTTTTGTAACAATTTTGAAATCCTGTAATCGTTGCAATCGCTGAGAAGTTGTCTTATTTTTTTTCCGTATTGTTCCTTATTTCCTTAATTTTCCTGATTTCCACGTACAGTATATGGCCCGTGTAAAATATTTTGATACTGACTCGATAATTTATCAGATGAAAGAAAATAGAAAATGGGAAAATCCTTTTAATGATTACAAGATTCAACTTATTCCATATTCGTTTTTCGCAGTAAGATGGAAGTGTTTACAAAGTACAATTAGCTACACTCATTTTCTTACTATCAGTCTTTGCGGCAAGCCATTCTATGTAAATTCAATGGGAGGAAAGCAATAATCAATAACACTAGAAAATCCCTCATTGAGCCATTGAATATTTCTCTAGCTTCAATAAAAAGAAATTCGATGAAAGTAATACACTTACCTGTTAAAATCGGTGGCACTTAAAATCTTCAAGAAAAATTGTGTCTCGGTTCAATTATCAAAGAACACGTGCTCTGGCTCTTAATTTTATGGTAAAGATTACTACGGCAACACATTACCATGACATTACTTATGGTTTATTGAAGGATACGGCATCCCTCCAAATAGATCACAAGTACGATAAAACACTTTCATCGAATCGTTGAACGATACGACATGTGTATTCGCCATTGAATTGCATAGCTTTTGATTCGAAAGTATCGCCTACCGCTCGTCGTGCACTCCAGAGGCGGCTTGCTAAACTATATTCCCTAGCTGCGCGCTTGGCCAACAAATGACCATTTATACTAAGGAAGCTGGTTCTCCAAATGTATTGCTCCGTCGTAGTAACTACTCTCTGCGAGCGGATTTCAATGATGGAAATTGTTCTGTATTTTCAGCCATGATGTTCAACTCTTACTCTCTGACATGCACACAATTTCATGTAACAATAAGGATCACTATGTACCCAATTTGTTTTATAATTAGATATTACTACACATAACTATACAAAATTTTAAATAATTGTAAAGGGTTATTCATTGCATTGAAGTTTTAGAAGAAGGGTAAAAATTCTCGGCCTCGTAGATAATATATTGGAGAATCATGGTGAGCGGTCATTGAAATGTATAACGTATATTTTCGTTAACGTTTCGGCCCGGATATGGGCCCTCCTCAGAACGATTAATTTTTTTATTTGACTGTCAAGAACATACATTTTCCAGTAAGACATAAATTACTATGGATGTAATACTATTGAAAGTTATTATCTATTGTAGATTAGTGAGAACATATCGTATATCTGTTATGATTAAGAAGTAATAGAACTTAAAGAGTAATTTACCTTTTATAAGAAAGAGGATTAAGACGCTGGTCAGAATCATAAAATACTAATTGGAGAGCGATGGTTCTTCAAATAGGATGACAATGGACATTGGCGTCTTCTCCAATTGTTAAAAGTGTAGGTGTATAAGATTTGAAAGTTAGCAATTAAAATAACTATATATATTCACAGTGTATAAGTCAAAATATTAAAAGGGTTAAAGGAAGGGTTTATGATAGTTAAAATAGTTAAAACGATGTCGAAACAATGGTAATGGTAACGTTATATCCCTATTCTCCATGTCTGAACAATTTTGTTAAACAGTTCGAGTCAACTGGTAAACGACAACTGCTGGGAAAATCAAATATGACCCAGAGTGAAGGCGAACAAGTATAAACAATTGTGAAAACAAGTAACCTGGAGACATCAAAATTATGTACATAGGTAAGGTTAAACAAAGTGTGATATGTGGGCGGTAATCAGCGGTTTGTAAATATTGCTGAGATGTTCGACATCTTGTCTAAGATTAACGGAATTTGGATGTCCTACAATATTGCACATTTCTAATAGTAACCGTTTATAGTAATTGGGTTCTTCACAAAGGATGTTTGCATTGTCATAGTTAAAAGAATGTTCTTTGTTGATCACATGTTTAGTTAGTGCAGTATGTCGATCCTCATTATCTTGTACATTACGTTGATGTTCTTTGAGTTGAGTATCTAGATGGCGGTCAGTTTGTCCAATATAAACTTGATTGCAATCGTTGTAGGGTATTTTATAAACAACGTTGGATCGTTTGCCCATAGGGATCCCATCTTTCTCCGAATCAAAGACAAATTGCAAATCTTTTGAGTTTTTTCCTACAAACTTGACATTGTGTTTGGTAAATAACCTATTCAACGACTCAAAGAGACCCGATACATATGGAATGGGGATAAATGTAGTGGCCAGTCTGTTGTTGTCATTTGTGGAAGCAGAGTCAATATTATTGTCAAGTAAGTTATTGATATGGAAGCGTCTCTTTTTTATATGTTTGTACAAAAGGCCGTGTGGATAATTATTCCATCTTAAAATATTATATATAAGTGACAGGTTTTTTTCATGGAATTCGGTACTTGATAATTTGATGGCTCAGTCAACGAGATTAAAGATGGTACCTATCTCGTAGGACATCGGGTGGTGGGAATTAAAATTGAAGTATCTTTGAGACTAAGTTTTTTTGTGGAACTAATCTGTTTTGATTTTAGAGTTGCTGTGTATCAGCAATAAATCCAGGAAATTGATAGCGTTATTATCTTCTATTTCAATGGTGAATGGTAATCGGGGATGATATTGGTTGAAAATATTCCGTATGTAGTCTATTTTTTCTTTAGGGACAGCAGTTGAAATATCGTCAACATATCTGAAATAGAAGGGTATATCAAAATCAAGTTTGCTGATGGATGACAATTCAAGGTCTTCCATCACAAGGTCTGACAAGATTGGAGAGAGTGGGGATCCCATGGGCAACCCGAATTGTTGTGCGTGTGTGTCCTTGTTAAATTTGAAGATTGCCGAATCAAAACAGATGTTTAAGGCTTTAACAAGTTCACTAAGTGGGATTGGAATCTTTTTATCTAGAGAGGCCCAACGGTTTTTTGCAGCGAGCATAACGAGGTCTATAGGTACATTGGTGAATAACGATATTACATCTAGTGATATTAAAATGTAGTTGTCTGGAATAATCAATTTACTTATTTTTTCTACCAATGTAAAGCTGTCCTTGACTCTGGAGGCAGGGGAGGTGATATTTGTAGTGAACCATGAATTAATTAGTTTAGATAAGGCGTAAGTATTCTTTCAACTATGACAATCCAAACATCTTTTGTGAAGAACCCAATTACTATAAACGGTTACTGTTGGAAATGTGCAATATTGTAGGACATCCAAATTCCGTTAATCTTAGACAAGATGTCGAACATCTCAGCAATATTTACAAACCGCTGATTACCGCCCACATATCACACTTTGTTTAACCTTACCTATGTACATAATTTTGATGTCTCCAGGTTACTTGTTTTCACAATTGTTTATACTTGTTCGCCTTCACTCTGGGTCATATTTGATTTTCCCAGCAGTTGTCGTTTACCAGTTGACTCGAACTGTTTAACAAAATTGTTCAGACATGGAGAATAGGGATATAACGTTACCATTACCATTGTTTCGACATCGTTTTAACTATTTTAACTATCATAAACCCTTCCTTTAACCCTTTTAATATTTTGACTTATACACTGTGAATATATATAGTTATTTTAATTGCTAACTTTCAAATCTTATACACCTACACTTTTAACAATTGGAGAAGACGCCAATGTCCATTGTCATCCTATTTGAAGAACCATCGCTCTCCAATTAGTATTTTATGATTCTGACCAGCGTCTTAATCCTCTTTCTTATAAAAGGTAAATTACTCTTTAAGTTCTATTACTTCGTAATCATAACAGATATACGATATGTTCTCACTAATCTACAATAGATAATAACTTTCAATAGTATTACATCCATAGTAATTTATGTCTTACTGGAAAATGTATGTTCTTGACAGTCAAATAAAAAAATTAATCGTTCTGAGGAGGGCCCATATCCGGGCCGAAACGTTAACGAAAATATACGTTATACATTTCAATGACCGCTCACCAAGATTCACCAATATATTGAAGTTTTAAGCTAATGTGTATGAACTTGGCCCAGTACTTTACCAAATGGACACTTTTGAACTTTGTGCTGAGTTGTGGTAGACTAGTGTTAGTTTGTACCGTGAATCTGGACTTCCCGACTTGAACGGTTTTTCGGGAAATTAGGAAAAATGAAAATTCAATCAATCCAGTACTTTTGATATATCAACTGCAAGGTATCGGCCAGCATGGGTGCGGGATCCAGTAGGGAAGTTTGGTCAGAGAAATCAAGATACACAGGTGTAATATCACTAAGCTTTATTCTGTATGTATCTCTGACTACGGCCTAGTATGCTCTGACGCTCTCCGGCTCTCATCGCTGAGAACCCCCTTCCTAGCGGTGCGTACGCGCTCGCATTGCTTAGCAGTATTGACGCTCCAATGCCTAAGTTCCGTGCGCGTATACATCACATCAACATTTTGATAATTGTGCTACGTTTGTGCGAACTTGTTTCGCATTTAAATTTGAGAAAACAAATTATGTAATCGAAAAAAAACTCGAAGATCAGCAAGTTGTGCTGAGTTGTGGTAAGTGAGTTTGCTACCATTTTCCTTGATAAACTTCTTTTTAACTTGCCATTGCACTCATGGAAATGATCCTCCCTCTCAGCTGACATTCAAATTTTCAAACTTTCGAGAATCCGCGAATTGTGCTGAGTTGTGCACGGCGAGTACGCAAAATTTTTCTCCAAGAAACCTTGATCTAACCTACCCTTGCGCTAGTAGAAATGATTTTTCTTCCAAGCCGACACTTATAATTTTAAACTTGTCGAAATGATGAAAATCCGCGTGCTGAGTCACGCTAGGTCAATTTCAACAAGTGTGAGAGCAGATCGAAGTGAGGTTCGTTAGAGGAAGAAGTTTTTGTACTTATTCAGCATAACTCAGCACAACTCACGGACTTTCAAAGTTTCGAAAATTTTGAAAATTTGAGTATTAGTCAAGGGGGAAAATCATTGCCACGAGTGCAAGAGTAGATCGGAGCGAAGTTTGTTGGAGGAAAAGTTTTGTGTATTCGCTTAGCACAACTCAGTACAACAGGCGGATTTTGTAATTGTTTTTTCTCTTTTCAATTTTGAGTACAGCAGAAATTGACACAAACATAGCAAAATTTTCAAAATGTTGATATCTCAAAAGTGCTGGGCTAGTCGAATTTTAGTTTTTCCGAATTTCCCGGAAACCCGTTAAAGTTAGGAAATTGAGATTCACAGCACTAACCAAACTAGCACACGTCTAGCACAACTTAGTACAACTTTCATAATTGTCCCTTTTGCTGGGCTAAGTTCACAGACATGACTGAGGAGACGGCTATTTTTTCGGTCGTTTCGATACATAGGCAATGCAGATCAGCTCGCAGTACCCCTGCCAGCCGACTACGAAACAGATTCAATTTTTTTCAACATAACAAAATTCTTTTGAATGTTGTATTATTGGGTTCTGTTATGATTACAAAGATTGAGCCTGTGTCACGGTCGCTGGCGGGGGCGCTACTAGTCGGAGAGCTAGTAACGCACGTTTCATGAAGTGTTTGATGCACCTTGAAATTTTGTCTAACAGTATCTACTAGATAAATGAGCAGGCAAACATGTGTTGGCTTGAGCTACCTGGGGACACCAGGTACTGCGCATAAGAGAAAGGTATAAAAAAATATTTCCCAAAAAAAAGTTTTTGATTCAGATGCCAACAGATACTAACCGAACTTTAAGATAATTTGAAAACAGAAATGAATAAGGCAGACACTTTTGAGGGGGGATTGAACGAAAACACCCCAAAGTTGTTTTTTTAAAAATACAACATGAAGTGTTTTATTTACGCTGATATTTTAACAGCGTAAAATTACATATAAAAAAAAAAAAAATAATTACAAAAAATCAGACACTTTTTCCGGGGTTTACTTATCGGCAAACATGAAAATAAATGTTACTTGTAATAGAGAGAAATAGGCTGCGCGTAGTGGTAAGCGTAAGTGAGACCACCTATCACCGAAGTACCTACGGTCTTTCTCTGCGCTCTCATTGGCTGCTGGTCACGTGTTCTTCTACAGCTGTACCGGCTATACATTTTCAATTGTCTCACTTACGTTTACGACTACGCGCAGCCTATCTCCCTCTATCATAAGTAACATTTATTTTCATGTTTGCCGATAAGTAAACTCCGGAAAAAGTGTCTGACTTTTTATAATTATTTTTTTTATATGTAATTAAGACGCTGTTAAAATTTCAGCGTAAATAAAACACTTCATTTTGTATTTTTTAAAAAACAACTTTGGGGTGTTTTCGTTCAATTTTAACCCCCTCAAAAGTTTCTGTCTTATTCATTTCTGAGTTCTTAATTATCTTAAATTTCGAATAGTATTTGTTGGCCTCTGAATCAAACACTTTTTTTGGGCAACATTTTTTTATACCTTTCTCTTATGCGCAGTACCTGGTGTCCCCAGATAGCTCAAGCCAACACATGTTTACCAGCTCATCTATCTAGTAGATACTGTTATACTAAACTTCAAGGTGCATCAAACACTTCATAAAACGTGCGTTACTAGCTCTTGGACTATACGGGCTGATTTGTATTGCAAAGGTAATCGACTCAGCCGAAAGATCAGCCATTTCAGAATCACTACCCCGGCTTGCACATATAATCATATAAAGTACCTACCCGGCAATAATCCTATAGGAATTGGGTTTCAGTGAAATCGACTGGATTTTTTATATGTTGTAGATCTTGGCATTCTGAAAAAAGTCTTTACAGGCACGACTTTTCTCTTAGTCGGGGAGCCGACCGCGCCATATCTTCCCTCATCGAACATACGGCCAAAATGCATATGAATCGATGGGGAATATAGTGGTCAATAGGGTGCCAAACTTTATAAACAATAAATACTAAATTTTCTTGGGAACTTGGACAGAATTGATCAGATTCAACTTATCAAAATTTGCAACGTTTCGTTGGTTTCATTTATTTTCCAACTTCATCAGGCAAGCTGTAACAGATGTACATAAACTTTAAAAAATTAAGTTGCATAAAACAATAGACATGATACATGTAAGTTATAAATTCAGAAATAATAAACTAAACAAAATTACAAAATATTTACTTTTGAGGTTAAATCATCGTTAAAATCCTCTGGTCCATAACATCAAGTCAAAAATATGTTTAAATAAGACTAGACAGATATATACATTTTTTTAATAAAATTATAAATTCATTGTGCCAATAAATCAATTTAAATAAAATAAAATGGACAAATATAATGATGGACAAATACACATGTCGAACGTAGTGACTCTTAAATCACAGACTGTACTACTCTCACACAGTGTGATAGTACGTGTGGAGGTCGCATTATCTGTATTGTCAACATGACTCTGTTGTCCATGACTAGTACTGTTCATATTGTGCGCGAAAGTTCAACCTCTAAGTAAAATAAAAATAATTACTATGACTTCACTAAATCCTTAACATCATTTATCAGGTCACTGTAAATTGTACTGAGGTTTTGCGTGTCGGATCTAAAATTGACACAATTCATCGCCTTAATAAAAATCATTTCACTTAGGTTTCTCTTCATGTAATTTTTCTCCAGATCTAAAATCTCAACATCCTCGCATGGTTAGAAGATTACTGTCATCTAACAATTATCCAAACAAGGTCATCAGCAAGTGTGAGAAAATTGTGTCCGAGAGGATTAGAAACAACATCAGGAGCAACAATGTTAACAGGAATTGGTCGTTCAGCAGATTTCCCTACATAAAAGGCTTGTCACCAAGACTGGGATCTTTATTTAGGCACACCAACTGCAAGTTGGTATTCTATAATGTATTCAAGGTTAAGGATCTATTTTCCCGGCTAAAAGACAAAGTGGAGAAAGAAGATAGATCTGGCCTGGTATACAGGATTCCGTGCTCGTGTGGGAAATGGTACGTTGGACAGACCAGGCAAAAATTAAAAGCCAGAGTGAGACAACACAAACTTGACTGCAGACCTGAGAAGTCCATAAAAAACAACAAAACAGCATTAGCGGAACATCACTTTGTTGAGGATGGTCATAACTTTCAGTTCGAGGATGTTGAGATTTTAGATCTGGAGAAAAATTACATGAAGAGAAACCTAAGTGAAATGATTTTTATTAAGGCGATGAATTGTGTCAATTTTAGATCCGACACGCAAAACCTCAGTACAATTTACAGTGACCTGATAAATGATGTTAAGGATTTAGTGAAGTCATAGTAATTATTTTTATTTTACTTAGAGGTTGAACTTTCGCGCACAATATGAACAGTACTAGTCATGGACAACAGAGTCATGTTGACAATACAGATAATGCGACCTCCACACGTACTATCACACTGTGTGAGAGTAGTACAGTCTGTGATTTAAGAGTCACTACGTTCGACATGTGTATTTGTCCATCATTATATTTGTCCATTTTATTTTATTTAAATTGATTTATTGGCACAATGAATTTATAATTTTATTAAAAAAATGTATATATCTGTCTAGTCTTATTTAAACATATTTTTGACTTGATGTTATGGACCAGAGGATTTTAACGATGATTTAACCTCAAAAGTAAATATTTTGTAATTTTGTTTAGTTTATTATTTCTGAATTTATAACTTACATGTATCATGTCTATTGTTTTATGCAACTTAATTTTTTAAAGTTTATGTACATCTGTTACAGCTTGCCTGATGAAGTTGGAAAATAAATGAAACCAACGAAACGTTGCAAATTTTGATAAGTTGAATCTGATCAATTCTGTCCAAGTTCCCAAGAAAATTTAGTATTTATTACATTTAACATGGATGAGAACCAAGATTTGGGTTTATAGACAATGCATCCTGTCTGGAGTGTCAAAAAAAATGTCACTTCCGGTCAGTTTTTTCGAGGTTATCTTCCCTCATCGAACATATGATTGAAACTAGTACCAATCGATAGGGGAGGTCGAATACTTGAAAAAAAAACCGGGGTGCCACCCCCAACCTTGTTCAGGGGGGCGGCTGCCACCCCTAAGTGTAGGTTTTTTCGTCCTTAACTTCCCTCATCGTACATACGATTTTTTTTTTTTTTCATTCAAGATTGAACCTCCCCGAACCTGAAAAAACTGGGGTGCCATTCCCCACCTTGTCCTGAAGGGCGGCAGCCACCCCTAAGTGTAGGTTTTTTTGGTCCTTAACTTCCCTCATCGAACATACGATTTTTTTTTTAAATCGAAGGTTGAACCTCCCTGAACCTGAAAAAACTGGGGTGCCACCCTCCACCCTGTTCGGAAGGGCGGCAGCCACCCTCAAAAGTCGAACGACTTCACTTACGACTACACTTAGGGGTGATTGCCGCCCCCCCCCCCCCCCCCCCCCGGACAGGGTGGGAGTTGGCACCCCGGTTTTTCCTTCAAGTACTCGACCTCCCGCATCGATTGGTACTAGTTTCAATCGTATGTTCGATGAGGGAAGATAACCTCGAAAAAACTGACCGGAAGTGACATGTTTTTTGACACTCCGGACAGGATCCATTCTCTATAAAGTTTGGCACCTTATTGACCACTATATTCCCCATCGATTCATATGAATTTTGGCCGTATGTTCGATGAGGGAAGATATGGTACGATCGGCTCCTGGACTATCTGTGAATAGTTTTGGTGATAGAGACCACCGAACCTTAAGATGTCCATCATATATCCAGTATTTCTTTGTGCAAGAAAAAATAAGCAAAAAAGAAATATTTCTAATAAATCATACTTATGCATGTAACCGGACATGGCCATTTTCAATCTATGGACTCAGCCCTTTCTCCAACCTCAATGATTTTACCTGTAGATGACGTTACCTGGTGAGACCTGGTGCAAATAGGTGCTTTTGGTTTTCCGATGGAAAAATGGAGATTAGAAAGTGTCTTATATACAGGTATATAAGCAAGTCTACCAATTATAGACGTTGAATCCGTCCTTGTTTATGCCTGCGAAAGGCTGTCAAAATTGAGCGTAACGTCTAAAAAGCTGTTTTTCTGTCTTCACTTCAAAATCAAAAAAAAAAATTTTCCACATATTTTGTGAAAAGCTGAGAAATTTTACGTATTACATGTAATTTTCGAGATGGGATCTTCATAAACACCCGAGAAATGTTTTTTTTTCAAAATGCCAAGATCTACAACATATCGAAAACCGAGATGATTTTACTGACATCCAATTCCATAAGATTATTGCAAGGTTTTTCGCATCATTTTTAACAATGATACGAAAAAATTTTGTTTAGTGTAATAATAAATGTTCATACTTTATACCAACAACCAACACTTATCAAAAAGGAATTGAACATCAATACTTGCAAATAACAAACGTATTTTTATATCTACGTTTACTGATGACTATCTTGATGCAAGTTTTTGCTCGGGTAACATTAATCGTCTTTAATTGCGTATACTATTGGACGTAGATTGCTCATTTACGTGATATAACCGACCTTCGTCTGAAATGGAATCGTTCAAAATCTGTATTATTTGTGTAAATGTCAAAATGTCTCTTGGCTTTTTTTTACTAATATTCTGCTCGAGATGGTTCAAAGGTATTATTTACGGCATCGCAGATTTCCTGTATAACAATTTGTAATTATCTCGTCACTGTCCTGAAAAATAGTGTACGCTGTAATTAAGTTTTTTTTTTCAAATTACTTTCTGGTTTTGTTTTGAGATATTGAGAGAATATTACAGAAGATACACGCAAAAGAAAAAAAAAAAAATTGTCGGATTTGCCAAATATGGTGAAAACAAATGATTTTTTAATTAAAATAAATGAAGTTTCATTTGATAACACAAATTATTGTTTGGAACTCTTTATTGTTCGATGAAATTCCGTGTTTTCAATCGAAAAGACATTTTTTTTACCTTATTTGGTAAACTCAACGAATTCTTTGGTTGCGTGTATCATAAATATAGTGTGAAACCAAACTCATCCACGATATTATTGACAATGTAATTGTCAAGCTATTACATTGGAAGTGTACTCCAAAATATGTTTTATTTCTAATGGAAAAAATACACATTAATTTATTTGCTCTGTTGCCTGCAGTATAATTTTATTACTTTTTTTCTAATTGGCATAGAGGTAAAATACTCCTCAACTGAAATTAACCTTCTGTTTGTTTGTACGCATTATAAGTACTCTGGTACCCTCATGGTTGATATTAGCCATTCTTCCTTCTTCCTATTCATTCGCCTATATTACGAATGAAGTTTCACTATTATTATTGAAAATCTTTCAGTGTGAATTACAATAATAAAGTATGAATGAAATATCAATACAAGAATATATTATCAATTAAATAGCAGAGGAGCTGAACATATATCGCTAAAAAGTGTTAAAAGCAAAATTGTAGTAGAAATGTCTTTTATCTACCATTAAATAAGTACGTTTGACTTTTATTCCCGGACTTCAAATCATGCGTTTACTGCTATTCCCAGATATTTTGCACGATTGTTATATTTTGCATGAATAATTTATTGGAATCGAAACGGATCCTTACAAATGGAAAATTACTACGGGTCTATAGTTGTGTGGAGTATTGAAATCGAGTCATACAGAAGTAAGAACTACTACTTGTGAGTACTACGAGGTGGATTCTGGTAATGCTTAATAGTCCTTAATATTGGCATCGAGATGAAGAAAATTAATGCAGTCCACTAAAGTGACAAGTCAACATTTTTCATTTGAAGAGCTTTGATTTTGGAGTATATTTGCACAGTGAAGGTTAACATTACGTACTCACATAATATTAGTTTCACTAGTATCAATCGATGCTTCTAAGTAGCGTATATATAAGAGTTCGAAATCAAAGATGGCGACGCTCCCCCCTAGCCCCCCCCCCCCCCCCTCCCCCAGCTACCCCATCGGCCCACGGCCCTGTCCCCCTAGCTTCCCCCTAAACCCGCGGCGCTACCCCCCTAGCTCGCCCCTAAATCCGCGGCGTTCCCCCCTCGCTCCCCCGCCCCTTTCATCATTTTCGCGGTTTGCCGCAAGATGACTATTTTCACGTTTATTCTCCTCACACACGCACGCACGTACGCACACACGCACACACACACACACACACAAAATAATTCCTGTCGAGACTTGTTTTCCGCTGAACGTCATAAACGTAGGTATTCGGGGCAAGGGGTCTGGGCCCCGATTTTTTATACCTGCACCGCCCACTACCTGCTTTTCGTTGACGGATTTCCATTACATGCTTGGGAAACTATACATTGCTACTCTACTCACAGCATTTGCGCAGATTTTTATACTTAAGTGGGCATCCATCATAGGCGGCGGTGGGTTCGCGGAGAGGGGGAGGGGGACAGGGTGAAAACCTAATTCCTGTCGAGACTTGTTTGGCGCCGGAAAGCCGCGCATAAATCGGATAGGATAAAAACCTGCTAGATCTATTGAAAAAATTCCAGCGAATGACCCCTGAAGGAAGGTTCAAAATGGCGTTTTGAATGCTTTTCACAATTTTTTTATTTAACATTTACATTCAGTTTTCTTATTCTATTCGAAATTATCTTATTCTAAATTTTAACAAGTAAAATTATACATATTATTTTCAATATCCATATTAATTCAACATATTATTATTCCAAAATTGACTTATACCAATTTTTTTACAGTACCACTAATCGGATTATATTCAACAATGCGGTCATGCAAGATCACGCAGTAGGCAGAAGTGTGCGGTGGGAACGTAATGCTGGATTCAAATTCCAATCGAATGTCCACAGGTCCAGTTTTCAATGTTTCGTTCTGCTTGGAGCAATCGATGACGATAAGAGGAGCTTGGTTTATATATTCACGCTTCGAAAGCAAAGGCTCAGCTTCTTTGTTATAGTAGGTCATTTGAAACCGAACATACATATCATAGAGAATGGCGTATTCATTACTGTATATATCAAGATTCATATTTCCGTAGGGATAGCACTGTGAGTTGAGGAAGAGTTTTACATCTCTGATCCGACAATGATCAAATACGCTGGTATTTCTCAGCGACTCGTTTCTCCTTGCAGTTTGAAATCCTAGAACGACATATCTCGGCTTCTCAAGCTGCGTCGATGTCTTGACTGACCATATATGCCGCGTTGTTAATGGGAGCATGGGATACACGTACGTTTCCCAAGAACGAAAACTCATGGATATGGTCGGATCCTTGGCGATGTAGTTGAGTAGCTGGATTTTCGAAGTAAAATAAATAAAATGAATAAACTAAATGAAATACATAAAATAAGTAGAATAAATGAAATAAGTAAAATAAATAAAATAAGTGAAATAAATAAAATAAATGAAATAAATGAAATAAATAAAAAAAATAAAATGAATAGAATAAATAAAATGAATAAAATAAATAAAATGAATAAAATAAATGAAATAAATGAAATAAATAAAATAAATAAAATAAATGAAATAAATAAATTAAATAAAATTAATCAAATTAATAAAATAAATAGAATAAATCAAATCAATGAAATAAATGAAATAAATAAAATGAATAAAATAAATAAATAAATAGATAGAAAGAGAGAGAAAGAGAGAGAGAGAGAGAGGAAGGGAGGGAATGATGCTGAAAACTGAAAAATTGAAACAAATCGACAAACTTCGTTAACATACTAATCAAATGTGATAATCATTACGGAAATTAAATCGGCATTCGCAGTATCGTAAGAGGATTGGTGTAGCACTATATATTCTATAAAGTACACACAAAAGTAGAAACTCGTTAAAGTCTTCGGGTTTGCGAATGAACACCTTTTTTCACCACTCACTTTGTCAAACACCTGTTTCTGCACGTGAGATTTTTCAAAATGCTAGAGAAGTTTCAAACAGCTATTCGGATTTGTATGAAAGGAGACACGCTCACCCTCCACCGAGCAAAAACCCATCAGCCAATGGTTCATGGGGTGTACGCCTCGTGACATACAGGCAAAAATATAACGCGACAACAGTATAAGCTGGGAAAATTTTCTCAAGAGATCGCTACCTGCTTTTTTGATGATCAATTTTTCCCATCACATGCTCCACGCTAATATGGTTGGGGGTGTACAGGCTCGGTCTTGTTCGCTATAAAGCGTCATAAAGTCCAAAACTGTATGTGCACAAAGCATCCGGTCAAGAGTCAACAAGACAAGATTTTCCTCACGCCAAACACTGCTCGCTACCTGCTTTTCGTTGACCGATTTTTCCCATCACATGCCCCACGCTGATAAGGGTTGGGGTCTGCAGGCTCAGACTTGTTTGTCATAAAATTTTTTTATTCTTCGATGGCTGCGGTGGTCCACCACTGCAGCCCTCCACCCAGTGACCACTGCGCGCTGCCCACTACCTGCTTTTTCGTTGACCGATTTTTTTCCCCATCACATGACCCAACGGTGGTTGGGGGTGTGCAGGTTTTTGTTTTTGCTTAGCCACATGAACAGCCATATTGACCAATTTCACAACCTCTCCCCACTCGCAATCCTGAATCGGTAAACACACCGGCTTGCAACCCGATGCATGCACATTTTTTACACGGAAACTGTGAATCGTCCAAGAATTACAATAAAATATTCAATTATACAAAATATCTCCACATTCTCTTCCCTTATGCATACAGGTGTAACATATCATTATCAATAATAATAATAATAACAATAACAACAAAAACAACAACAGCAATGATTAAATCTCCGTACATGCTTAGATAACGATCTGGCAAAAATACCGAGTCAATCAAACGATACTAGACGAGCACCAGATCAAAATCAAGACGTGGAAATGCAAACAATAAACGGTATTACGAATAGCACAAACGTTTTAGTAAATCAAAATACCATTAAAAATTTCTCAGAAGAATCCCCAAACAAAAAGATCACGACACAACATCGAACCAAATTTTACCAACGTTATGTAACCAAGATAAACGGCGCTATACTTAAAAAAATTCACAGCTAAACCTGAAAATAATCTATAACTAATTTACAAGTTATTTGGAGAGGAAATGAGTTTTAATTCATAGACACAATCAAATATGACATATAACGGGTCGATATATAACCCTTTGTTTTTATTTTAAAGCATTTAAAAAAAGAGACATTGGGGGAGATGTTTAGTAATTCGGGTGGTAAACCACCCACAATGCCTCCGGCGCGTGTCACACCGGGTGATCCCAATCCTCGAAGGGGCAGCGTTGCCCTCACCACCCATCGATCAACCATCTGACGCCGAAGAAGTCTATGAAATCGTCACCCTACCATCGGCAGTCGTCAGCTAGCCCTCAAAAATATGCAATTTTGCTTCGAATTTCCGCTCCACCTTGGCGGCGTTTCTTAAAATCCTTTATACTGACCCACCCTAGGGACTCTAGAGTCCTCAGCAGATACTGTAAACAAGGATAAACAACCAAATTTGAATTAAAGTGCTACACAAACACTTCGAATAAAAAGAGCGAAAACCATGTGCCGCAGAACACTATCATGAACAATGAACAATAAATCAAAATGAAGAATTCCCAAAACTTGAATACTTTTTCTTTGCACATATAAACACAAATAATTAAACGATTCAAAAACTCTTAAACATGTTACGATAAAAATATTTATAATGAGCAAGATGATGAAACTTGGTACTTACAGAAACCTTCTCTAATTCGAGAACCATTTTTTTTCTTTTCTAATTATGTACTTTTATAACTCGTCAACTCAGTGAAGTTTGAAAAATGGGTACAATTTTTCACGCAGCGACGCGATCTCAATTTCTTTGCCTCGGCTTTACGGACACTTTCTGTACGCGGAGATAGTCCTCCCTGCCTATATCATCCATAGCTCTAACCCGACCTAACCCAGTGGAGTAAAAGCTAACCTGACCTAAGACGGTAGGACTTGACCTAACATAACCTAACTTGATCCGAGACACTACAACCCAACCTAATATAACCTATCCTCGACCAAGACTGCCCAACCTAACGTAAATTGATGAAATACTTTCTGAAATGATTTATTCGATCAAGCATGATCGCTAGCTTCGATAGTTCAATGATTCTTGAGCAATTCGCGGTCAGTGCGACTGCCTCGAGGTTTCCACAACCTGACCTACGTCAAGGCTACTCCAACTTGACATAACCTAACTTGACCCAAGACACTACAACCCAACCTAATATAACCTATCCCAACTCGAGACTGTACAACCTAGCCAACCTAATATAACTTAATCTTTTGCAGGTTTCCCTGTAACATGAAAAGACTACCGTTTCCTCTATAGACGGGGAAGCTCTTGGTAACATTCGCTCATTTTACTTATTCTGTCGTCTACTGGTTCTCATTTTGTTACACGTAGTACTTCTCATGCAATATAGGTAATGTAACCGGGCTTATTCATGTTTGAAAATACAAATTCAGTAGATTCTAGCGGAGCTGTCGAGAGTGCGGTATGCATCACAACATTTTCCAATCCGCATTGTTGTAGTACGATGACATTATGTAAAGCAATAATTTGATTTCTGACATGTCTTTCAAGACAGATTAATTTACAATTAACGTACGTAAAAATATTCATATCCTGGCGCGGAGCTTCGGTCGACTCTACGGGCGGCTGTGCCGCCCCCGAAACTGCACGCGGAAGCCGTTGAATGCGTACCACAATCATGTGGACTCTTAATCCAAGGGTCATTACTGCCCGAGCAAGGACAGCACCTGCGACGACCTTGGAAGGGGCGAGGATCGAGGTCCTCCTCGACTGCGGCAGAGAGGGGCCGCAGGCGGCCTCGACGTTGATAGTGCCGGACCCTGGTAGCAAGGGGCACCTCCACCATCGCCTGCCGTGACCAAAGGCCTTTAAATAATAATAATAATAATAATGATAATAGTCGTAGTCGTAATAATCTATAATTTTTCGATACGATTAATGCTCATTTTATTTTTTGGTGAACTTTTTTTCACTTTCGGAAATTTTTCTTCGTTTTCTGGAAACTTTTTTTCATTTTTTGGAATTTTTTTTTCATTTTCTGAAAACTTTTTTTCGTTTTCTGAAAACTTTTCTCGTGGTAAACAAATAAATATGAATAATTGTTCAATATATTAATAATAAATAAATAAATAATTGATGAATACATGAATTTACATGGTATTCGAATTTTAAAACGTCGATCTGCTCAATATCGTATTGCTGGCGAAACGTCTCTGCTTCATGAAGTATCACCCTGGGTGTCAAACGCATATATTTACAACGGTTCTATGCCCTCAGTTCCAGCCTACGGCTAGTTCATTGCGGGGTTGCAGCACACCCTCCAAGTTCTGGTGCCTGTTTGCCCAGGTATCGGCTGCATATTACCGTCTTGTCAACTCATGATCAATTTTTCAATACATTGGAGCTAACCTTGCGTTTTTTACTACGTATTAAACACTGTGGGGTTGATCAACTCTTAGTAAGCCCCTCAGACGATTCTTATAATCATTAAACGTGATGTTGTTTATCGTTGCAGTTTTCGCATCCCTTGACACGTTTGCTCACATTTGATAATGTTGATATGTATCGTTTCGTCTTCAACTGTGGTGGTAAATGTGTATAGTTTCGCAGGGATCTATCGTATCGTTGAAGAACTATCTCTGTTTGATGATGGGGTTGTCCTTACAGCAGTTCTATGCCCTCAGTTCTATCCTATGGTCAGTTTATTGTGGGGGTGGTGGTAAACCCCTCAAGGTATTGCGTCTGTTTGTCCAGGTACCAGTTGCATATTACAGTCTTGCCAACTCAACGTCAATTTTTCAGTACAACGGGACTAACTTCATGTTTTTTACTACGTATTAGGCATTGTGGTATGGACCAACTCTTTGTAAGCCTCCCCATGCGATGCTTATAATCGTTAAGCGTGACGGTTTTCAACGTTCATTTTCGGCATCCTTGACACGTTTGCTCACTTTGATGGTAAATGTGCTCAGTTTTACGTGAATCCCCGATGAATTCGGTCATGATTTTTCCATTGTTCCCATCCTTCACCAGAACCCGAGGTGTGAAATGCTCGAGACAGAAGAATTAAAATCTTTATGATTCTTGTGAAGATCTATAGGATATTCGGATATCCATCGATTCAGGATGTAACCGATCGGTGGATCGTCCGATTGAGTTGATATATCGATAAGATTATGCCACTACTCGAACGAACCATATAGATTGTTTACGTCAAAATACATGAGATACGATTCCACGTTACTAGGATCAAAATCTTTCCCCATAAACCTGTTAATGGCCCGAGCGTGTCGATCAGAATATTGTAAATTTACTCCCCGTGTATTTGAGCATAGCATCGAAAGCAAGTCCCGGCACTGCGTAGTAGTGCAACGGATGTAAATCATATGTTCTGAGACATCTGGTCAGATCACCGTTTTGCATTTATCAATCTCTATAGTTCTCCATTGGCTCTAAATGGAATCCTCCCCAGCATTTTTAGCATGCTTGTAATCGTCGTTTGAAATATTTGCATTACATAGGTGTGAGTAGAAATGCTTCTTTGCAGGTAGCTGAGTTTCATCGAGCTTCTCCCAGCAATCAACGTATTCATGGGAAAAACGTCGTTGCCAGTCATCAAACTGAACTGAGTCTGCTTATTGAAGAATTTACGCGTTGTATGTTTATCTGCATCATTCAAATATATGGAAAGTTTATGGAAAGGATGCTGCTAGTCATAAAAATCAAAACGAATCGATGAATCTCAAGTACGTTATTGTTCCATCAACGCATTCGTGAATGAGATATATTGTTCCTTATTTATTAGCAGGAGCGTCATTTTATGGGGAAAAGTTGATGCTAGGGATTTTAATAAAAATTGCGTATCCAATAGGGTTGATGAATTGTGTAAGACTGATGGAATTGTGAATTGTGTTAATGTTTATAACGGCCAGGAATATGAATATTTTTACATACGTTAATTGTAAATTAATCTGTCTTGAAAGACATGTCAGAAATCAAATTATTGCTTTACATAATGTCATCGTACTACAACAATGCGGATTGGAAAATGTTGTGATGCATACCGCACTCTCGACAGCTCCGCTAGAATCTACTGAATTTGTATTTTCAAACATGAATAAGCCCGGTTACATTACCTATATTGCATGAGAAGTACTACGTGTAACAAAATGAGAACCAGTAGACGACAGAATAAGTAAAATGAGCGAATGTTACCAAGAGCTTCCCCGTCTATAGAGGAAACGGTAGTCTTTTCATGTTACAGGGAAACCTGCAAAAGATTAAGTTATATTAGGTTGGCTAGGTTGTACAGTCTCGAGTTGGGATAGGTTATATTAGGTTGGGTTGTAGTGTCTTGGGTCAAGTTAGGTTATGTCAAGTTGGAGTAGCCTTGACGTAGGTCAGGTTGTGGAAACCTCGAGGCAGTCGCACTGACCGCGAATTGCTCAAGAATCATTGAACTATCGAAGCTAGCGATCATGCTTGATCGAATAAATCATTTCAGAAAGTATTTCATCAATTTACGTTAGGTTGGGCAGTCTTGGTCGAGGATAGGTTATATTAGGTTGGGTTGTAGTGTCTCGGATCAAGTTAGGTTATGTTAGGTCAAGTCCTACCGTCTTAGGTCAGGTTAGCTTTTACTCCACTGGGTTAGGTCGGGTTAGAGCTATGGATGATATAGGCAGGGAGGACTATCTCCGCGTACAGAAAGTGTCCGTAAAGCCGAGGCAAAGAAATTGAGATCGCGTCGCTGCGTGAAAAATTGTACCCATTTTTCAAACTTCACTGAGTTGACGAGTTATAAAAGTACATAATTAGAAAAGAAAAAAAATGGTTCTCGAATTAGAGAAGGTTTCTGTAAGTACCAAGTTTCATCATCTTGCTCATTATAAATATTTTTATCGTAACATGTTTAAGAGTTTTTGAATCGTTTAATTATTTGTGTTTATATGTGCAAAGAAAAAGTATTCAAGTTTTGGGAATTCTTCATTTTGATTTATTGTTCATTGTTCATGATAGTGTTCTGCGGCACATGGTTTTCGCTCTTTTTATTCGAAGTGTTTGTGTAGCACTTTAATTCAAATTTGGTTGTTTATCCTTGTTTACAGTATCTGCTGAGGACTCTAGAGTCCCTAGGGTGGGTCAGTATAAAGGATTTTAAGAAACGCCGCCAAGGTGGAGCGGAAATTCGAAGCAAAATTGCATATTTTTGAGGGCTAGCTGACGACTGCCGATGGTAGGGTGACGATTTCATAGACTTCTTCGGCGTCAGATGGTTGATCGATGGGTGGTGAGGGCAACGCTGCCCCTTCGAGGATTGGGATCACCCGGTGTGACACGCGCCGGAGGCATTGTGGGTGGTTTACCACCCGAATTACTAAACATCTCCCCCAATGTCTCTTTTTTTAAATGCTTTAAAATAAAAACAAAGGGTTATATATCGACCCGTTATATGTCATATTTGATTGTGTCTATGAATTAAAACTCATTTCCTCTCCAAATAACTTGTAAATTAGTTATAGATTATTTTCAGGTTTAGCTGTGAATTTTTTTAAGTATAGCGCCGTTTATCTTGGTTACATAACGTTGGTAAAATTTGGTTCGATGTTGTGTCGTGATCTTTTTGTTTGGGGATTCTTCTGAGAAATTTTTAATGGTATTTTGATTTACTAAAACGTTTGTGCTATTCGTAATACCGTTTATTGTTTGCATTTCCACGTCTTGATTTTGATCTGGTGCTCGTCTAGTATCGTTTGATTGACTCGGTATTTTTGCCAGATCGTTATCTAAGCATGTACGGAGATTTAATCATTGCTGTTGTTGTTTTTGTTGTTATTGTTATTATTATTATTATTGATAATGATATGTTACACCTGTATGCATAAGGGAAGAGAATGTGGAGATATTTTGTATAATTGAATATTTTATTGTAATTCTTGGACGATTCACAGTTTCCGTGTAAAAAATGTGCATGCATCGGGTTGCAAGCCGGTGTGTTTACCGATTCAGGATTGCGAGTGGGGAGAGGTTGTGAAATTGGTCAATATGGCTGTTCATGTGGCTAAGCAAAAACAAAAACCTGCACACCCCCAACCACCGTTGGGTCATGTGATGGGGAAAAAAATCGGTCAACGAAAAAGCAGGTAGTGGGCAGCGCGCAGTGGTCACTGGGTGGAGGGCTGCAGTGGTGGACCACCGCAGCCATCGAAGAATAAAAAAATTTTATGACAAACAAGTCTGAGCCTGCAGACCCCAACCCTTATCAGCGTGGGGCATGTGATGGGAAAAATCGGTCAACGAAAAGCAGGTAGCGAGCAGTGTTTGGCGTGAGGAAAATCTTGTCTTGTTGACTCTTGACCGGATGCTTTGTGCACATACAGTTTTGGACTTTATGACGCTTTATAGCGAACAAGACCGAGCCTGTACACCCCCAACCATATTAGCGTGGAGCATGTGATGGGAAAAATTGATCATCAAAAAAGCAGGTAGCGATCTCTTGAGAAAATTTTCCCAGCTTATACTGTTGTCGCGTTATATTTTTGCCTGTATGTCACGAGGCGTACACCCCATGAACCATTGGCTGATGGGTTTTTGCTCGGTGGAGGGTGAGCGTGTCTCCTTTCATACAAATCCGAATAGCTGTTTGAAACTTCTCTAGCATTTTGAAAAATCTCACGTGCAGAAACAGGTGTTTGACAAAGTGAGTGGTGAAAAAAGGTGTTCATTCGCAAACCCGAAGACTTTAACGAGTTTCTACTTTTGTGTGTACTTTATAGAATATATAGTGCTACACCAATCCTCTTACGATACTGCGAATGCCGATTTAATTTCCGTAATGATTATCACATTTGATTAGTATGTTAACGAAGTTTGTCGATTTGTTTCAATTTTTCAGTTTTCAGCATCATTCCCTCCCTTCCTCTCTCTCTCTCTCTCTTTCTCTCTCTTTCTATCTATTTATTTATTTATTTTATTCATTTTATTTATTTCATTTATTTCATTGATTTGATTTATTCTATTTATTTTATTAATTTGATTAATTTTATTTAATTTATTTATTTCATTTATTTTATTTATTCTATTTATTTTATTTATTCTATTTATTTTATTTATTTTATTTGTTTTATTTATTTTATTTATTTTATTTATTTCATTTATTTCATTTATTTTATTCATTTTATTTATTTTATTCATTTTATTTATTCTATTCATTTTATTTTTTTTATTTATTTCATTTATTTCATTTATTTTATTTATTTCACTTATTTTATTTATTTTACTTATTTCATTTATTCTACTTATTTTATGTATTTCATTTAGTTTATTCATTTTATTTATTTTACTTCGAAAATCCAGCTACTCAACTACATCGCCAAGGATCCGACCATATCCATGAGTTTTCGTTCTTGGGAAACGTACGTGTATCCCATGCTCCCATTAACAACGCGGCATATATGGTCAGTCAAGACATCGACGCAGCTTGAGAAGCCGAGATATGTCGTTCTAGGATTTCAAACTGCAAGGAGAAACGAGTCGCTGAGAAATACCAGCGTATTTGATCATTGTCGGATCAGAGATGTAAAACTCTTCCTCAACTCACAGTGCTATCCCTACGGAAATATGAATCTTGATATATACAGTAATGAATACGCCATTCTCTATGATATGTATGTTCGGTTTCAAATGACCTACTATAACAAAGAAGCTGAGCCTTTGCTTTCGAAGCGTGAATATATAAACCAAGCTCCTCTTATCGTCATCGATTGCTCCAAGCAGAACGAAACATTGAAAACTGGACCTGTGGACATTCGATTGGAATTTGAATCCAGCATTACGTTCCCACCGCACACTTCTGCCTACTGCGTGATCTTGCATGACCGCATTGTTGAATATAATCCGATTAGTGGTACTGTAAAAAAATTGGTATAAGTCAATTTTGGAATAATAATATGTTGAATTAATATGGATATTGAAAATAATATGTATAATTTTACTTGTTAAAATTTAGAATAAGATAATTTCGAATAGAATAAGAAAACTGAATGTAAATGTTAAATAAAAAAATTGTGAAAAGCATTCAAAACGCCATTTTGAACCTTCCTTCAGGGGTCATTCGCTGGAATTTTTTCAATAGATCTAGCAGGTTTTTATCCTATCCGATTTATGCGCGGCTTTCCGGCGCCAAACAAGTCTCGACAGGAATTAGGTTTTCACCCTGTCGCCCTCCCCCTCTCCGCGAACCCACCGCCGCCTATGATGGATGCCCACTTAAGTATAAAAATCTGCGCAAATGCTGTGAGTAGAGTAGCAATGTATAGTTTCCCAAGCATGTAATGGAAATCCGTCAACGAAAAGCAGGTAGTGGGCGGTGCAGGTATAAAAAATCGGGGCCCAGACCCCTTGCCCCGAATACCTACGTTTATGACGTTCAGCGGAAAACAAGTCTCGACAGGAATTATTTTGTGTGTGTGTGTGTGTGTGCGTATGTGCGTACGTGCGTGCGTGTGTGAGGAGAATAAACGTGAAAATAGTCATCTTGCGGCAAACCGCGAAAACGATGAAAGGGGCGGGGGAGCGAGGGGGGAACGCCGCGGATTTAGGGGCGAGCTAGGGGGGTAGCGCTGCGGGTTTAGGGGGAAGCTAGGGGGACAGGGCCGTGGGCCGATGGGGTAGCTGGGGGGGGGGCTAGGGGGGAGCGTCGCCATCTTTGATTTTGAACTTTCATGTATACACTACTCTTCTAAAACCTCATTCCAACAATGCAAAAACTGTGTGACGAAAAGGACATTGTGTGCATTCATAGTATAATCAATAATGTATTCACAAAATTCAACATCAATAGGTTTTACTGTCCATACATGTATATGTCCTCCAATAGTTTACCTAGGATTCCGGTATTGGAGAGACTACTATTGGAGATGAAGTCTAGTTTACCGATATTTTGTTATAGCAATGTAGTAATTTTCCATAAACGAAGTTCCTCATAGTCATGGTACAAGGATATGTTTGAAACTGTCAACAATCATTACAACTTGTATATAAGGCATGAAGTTTTATCCTGCCAAAGTTCATTTGAGTAATTTCACTATTCATTCCACAACGTGGTACGGTGGAAGTAGTGTCAGAGCCGGATGTACTAGTCAGTGTTTTAAACGAAATATTAAGGATCTTTTTTGGTGGGCAATATGTGAAATTAACGTCTCAGCGGTATAAAAATTTATAAAGCAGTTCAGAGTGGTCTGCAAATAAGCTTCAAAACTAATCTATATATAATCTTAAATAAGAATCTGTAGCTCGGAGTAAAGGCCAATGCACGTAGTATTCCGCAGGCTATGAGCAGAATTCAGAAGCCATTGTCTATGGTTTTCACATTCTACTTATATTGCAGTTATTCTCTATGGAAAAAACTGTAGAAAACTGCCAGTATATGTGAATTTACTGCTAAGACAGTCGTTATTGAATGATATAGGTACGTACTATTTATTTTGTGATGGCATTTGTGAACACGATAGTGGTAAATGTATTTGTTTTCTTGCGAGATAGAAGCCCGCTTGTTTTGGCCTAAAAAAACTCTAAACTTTACAAACGTAAGTCACAATCTTCACCCAAATGCGTTAAATAATCATTATTTGGTTCGTTCTATCTGCACAAATTAACGATAATTTGTAAGCAACCAAAATGGTGTACTTTATAAACTAATAGATAAGCGAGATACTGTATCAAAAATTAATTTTATAAATCATAGCAAACCCTCATTCCTTTTAAGATAAAAAAAAGTGTTCGCTAATACGATTACTGGTCCTCTTGATTATAAACGCAGCAAATTGTAGCTAATGTGGAAAAAACAACGGAAATAATTTGTACACAATGAAAAACAATTGCAAGAAATGTGTTTCTATCGAGAAAAGGTATTTGCAGATAAGGCGTTGAATGTTCAAAATGTTATTGACATCGTGTTATATATTGTAAGCACTTGCATGATGCAATTATTAAAGTTGGGCAACTTTTAATTCCTCGTATAAACTCTAGATTATGGGTAACTAGCATAGAATAAACTCCACAGGCCCAGGGCCTGTTTCAGGGCAGTTTTTCTGTACCGTATGAACGTTGAGATTCATCGGTATGGATGTGAAATAACCTTAGTTATAAGAATGCACAAATATTTATTAATCTGTTTTTATATTGTAAGAAATAAGATGTCCATTGGCTCTTAAAACTGTTAAACCATCAAGTTTTTTGTTTATGTTATTGCACAATTTTTTCGAATATTTATTGATACAATGTTTGTCATCAAATTTTCTACAAGAGTAATGTCTCTTTCGCTATAAATTGAAGTCCGAGAGCATCTACAAAACGACACATTCCACGCCAGAAAATAAATAGTTATGTAGGTCACGGTATTTATATGAAACTGTGTCGCCACAAGTCCGAAGTGAAGATTGTACGTACTTCATCTTCATCATGCGTCTAGGTGCTTTAATCTCCATAATTATGCAAGATCAACGATGTTTTTTGCGTCAATTCTATCTATTCTTAAAGAATAAGCTGTCTTCACTCTTTATTTTCAAATTTCGTGATAAAGTTTTTCGGTTTGTTCAAATGTATTTTCAATATATTTGCGAACGCCAGTAAATATCGTATATTATTGGCTATTCGATCCTCACTCGTAGCATTTGGATCACATAAATTAGGGATGATTAATTTAGTGATAATTAATTCTATATCTTACTATACTGTTTTAAATGTACATTTTCAGCTATTTCATCCTTATAGATAAACCAATTGCGATGTATACACGTCAGGTCAAGATCAAAATTTGTACTAAAATTTAGTGCAGAAACAATTTTTGACGTCGTATAGAAACTGCCTAAAACTATTAATCATTAAATATGAAAATGGAGTGCGTTACGCTGATTGTATGTAATGGCACTCGTGTTGCCATCAAAGTTAAATACTATAAAAACTTATGAATGAGAAGTAGGTATAAATATAAATATGGTATATTTTGAGTTATTATTAGGGCTGCGCGATCAATTAATTAGTCAAAAATCCGTAATAATCAATTTTCTGATCAATCGGTTGATTGCTATCAATTCATTTGCTACACTCGAATCACTCATCTATTATCGACGCATACGCATACGCGCCTCGTATACAAAACCGAATAATTCTGATTAACTCTGTCTGCTTTTTTGCAATCATGGAAATTCCCCATATTCCTCCATCACTACCCAAATCACGTATGTGCAACTTTTATACTTACATCATATAGAATGGACTAGGCATTGAATTGATGGAAGTACTACCCACGAACGGAGACAAGGATAGCCATAGCGATGTATATATACATGTATATGCGCATGAATAAACCTCGTTCATGCTAACTCTTTAAACTGAGTAATGACGTTATGGTGCGTTGAGTTATTCCACATAAAGCACTTCGTCTTTCTATTATAAACCATGCGGTGCCTTCCATCTCTATTGCTCTACGCGGCAGCAGAGTCACCTATTCTCCAACGTAGATAATGCTTAGCCCATTCTATATGGATTAGGGGGTTTACATAACACATTGTAAAGTGATGTAGTCCGCATTAAGCATAAAGTCGCTCGAATGAATGCCGGCAGTAGAAACAACCTCGCGGTTATTGTAAACCCGCAGAAATATTTTGAATTCACAAATAGAGTTTGTTTGTGTATGTTTTAGGAGTTGTATGCGACATTTGAGTAAAGTTACGTTCACGGCGGTTATACTGTAGCACCAAGTAAACAAAGTTTCATCCTTAAGGGAAGACTACAGTGAAATAAAGTCCCGTATTTTTGGATTAATTTTATTGAAATTTGGACCATTTATTGACAATCCTGAAATAAGAATCTGGTCTAAAATTCAGCTCAATAGGTTAAGTAATTCCAAAGATATGCATTTTTTTCTAAGATTCCTTCGAAACATCCCTTGCGCATTTGGTTTCATCGTAGAAGGTTGAGATTTGTTGTGGACACATTTAATACCATAGACTAAAAGTTGTCACAATGAATTTTTGATTAGAGTTTTCTAAGCCATTGAATTTTTTTTTATGCAATTTTTGGTGTATTGTAGGATGGGAAATGAATTATATTCACCGGAGTTCAAATTCCCTGCTGCAATTTCAAAATAATATGCCTAAGAATATATCTATATATATAATATATAATATATTTGACCAAAGGGTCAAATGATTGGATGAATCCTAATGCGCAAGTAATTTTTTAAATACCTCAAAACATAGTTCTGAGATAAACACTATTCAATGAATTCCGACTCATGAACTCTAAGAAGCAAATATACAGCATGCGCACAGAATGAGTTATTTACTGTAGAGATAAGACACTTTGACTTAGTTGACTTTAAAGTTGATTTGGACCATAAAAAATTGAGTCAAACAGAAAAAAATTCATGATTCTGTAATTTTTTGGAATTGAGTTCAAAATTCATCGCAGAATGTAAGTAATAATCTTGATAAATCATGTGTCGCTAGTCAGTGTCTAAAGTTGTTTTGATTGATCTTCAATTCCATTCCTCGGTGTCAGTTTGTGTCCAAGCAGCCGCTGCGTGTCTGTTCTGAGGTCAACCCTCTTCTTACTCCGCTTCTTTCTCCAGAATCATTCAATTTTCAATGAAATCGCTCTGGGACATAAACGCAAAGAAAAATCCAATGATTTTATTTTGCAATAATTATTAGCGCTAGACAAATATTTCAATAATGTATTGAGTAAATAAAAACGATCATCTAATATTTGTCTAGCCCCCACTTAAGTGTTCTACACAATAACGCACCTGAATTAAACTTTGGAGCTGACTGCTTGCAAATTAGTCCTGTGAAGGAACCGTTAGAATTCCCCGGCATCATACGTCATCCCTTCTGTTTCTGTTTCAGCTTTCCCCGCAGCGGTTTTTTTTTATTTTCACTGTTTGTCTGACTTTTTTGGACTTTGTCGTTGCTTGCAATTCAGTCTTACGCTTTTGTTATCACAGAATGTCGGAATCGGTGTGTTTCTGTTTAGGAATAGGTTAGTTTTGTGTATAACAGAAACTGTATTTATTCAAGTATACGTCACTTCCAATAGTTTGTACATTACTGATACACACAGGCAGCAAACTCGTTACACCAACTTACATCTATTTATTCAAAAGAGGCGCTGAGCGCACCTGTGTCTCTGCCCTCTCTTACTCATCCACACACGCCAAACCTATTGCCTTAATAGCTTTCATCTGTCATCTCGTTGCTGGCTTATATTTCTTGCATTATCTGCCACTTTCTCGGACCTCACTGACATCTTTGCGTTTTGAGCATGGAGCGCTCCCATGTTGAACTCAGCAACTGCGGTTGCTACTGTTGATGTAATTCTTTTTTTAAAGATGAATATCTCTGTCAAACATTTTCGCCAGATTAGATAATGCAAGTTTTCGTTAGCATTTTGTGTCGCACCACGAGCACACCAGGCTAGTAGATCATTGGTCGACACGCGTTCGTACAGAGGCTTCAGCTTTTCGACTACTCGTACTTTCGGGTTGAACTTTAGTTTTCATGGCTCTTCGGCTTTTCTCCGTCGGCCACACTTCTGTTGTAGAAGTACCATGAGTCTGGTCCAGTAGGGCATTGCTCGTGCTGAGGGTTCCTGTCGGTTGACCAGCAGTGTCTAATTGTTCCATTTATTGTTCATTTTATGGTTGCTATGTTAGGAATGTTTGTACAATGGCATTTCTGTAATAATTAGTCAAGGATACTGTTATTTTTGGGTTATTTATTGGTACATTCACCTCTTGATTAACACAATACTTCTGGATTAAAAAGTCTTACTTTTCTTATTTATAACATGTAACAAGACGAGGGACGAAAAACAAAGAGTTTATGTTCAGTCAGATCTTATAACTAAGTACGAAACAAGAACTTTACTGACTAGATAATTTTAAACTGGACAAACCTTGAGTCATGTCGATGCAACAGTTTCCATGACTCCCACTTCGTGTCGATACCCTACCTTTTCTCCGTTATTAAACCTACTTGCTGCTTAGAAATTCAAACCTCACTCTATTCAGTGGTTTCATACAAATATCAGCTAACTGATCCTTTGTGCTTATGTAGTTAAGTCCAAAACTTTGTCTTGTTTTCTTTTGTATTTGACGTCGATATGTTTTGTCCTATTGTGATACTCCGGGTTTTTAACAAGCTTTATCGCGCTTTGATCGTCGACGTACATTATTGGTACCTCTAACTCATAACTGACTAAACGTTTGACGAGTCTTTTTAACCAAATCAATTCTTTAGTCGTTTGACTAGCCGCGATATATTCAGATTCTTTCGTCAACAGAGTTGTTGACCTTTGTTTTTGCGTTCCCCAAACTACAGGTGCTTTACCAATTTTTATTAACCCTTACGTGCGCACCATACTTCTACGTTGATGCGCACCCGGGGTACCCGTGTACCCATCTCCAGTTTTAATTACTTTTTCCTATTATCGTGCGCAAAGTTCGATTTTACGTATGCATTTGCGTTCGCAAAGTACCACTTTCCCACACGTTGACAAGAGCGTGCGGGAATGCAACTGAGCGAACCGGGATGTAGCTAAGCGTGCGGGAATGTGGTGAGCGTGCGGGAATGTATAAGAGTATACGGGCGATTCCAAGGTATATACGCGCGCGCCATCTCTGCAGCACTCTTCGCAATAACACGTGCGAGCGATACTTTGACGTTCGTTGTCCGTATTAAGAAAACGGCAGAATACAAAACACAGAACGCACGCTTTAAAGATATAAACTAACCGGCGCGCTCAGCCGGTTTGTTTACGTCTTTGTCGTCTGGAATGGACCTGTCAAAACGTGCGTTCTGTGTTTTGTATTCTGCCGTTCTCTTAATACGGACAACGAACGTCAAAGTATCAGTCGCTTCGCATCCGCTCTTTAGAAAGAACAAGTGAAGTGAGAGTGAATAATTATGAATAATGTACAAAGTGATACGGATAGCGAGGGTGAGGATGTGTCTAATGATGCATCTATAACCACATCAAATGCATCAGAGTCATTAAGAAATATACCGTATCATTTTGTAAATTGTCACGTTACGATAAATATTAATAATAATTGAAAATAATAAAGAAATCAGATTTTTCCTAATTTAATAAATTTATAATAGTTCTATAATTTGTTTTATTTGGGCGGGGGGGCTTCGCCCCCCCGAACCCCCCCGTCCCAGCGCCCCAACGCCACCGTTCTATACGTTTCAATTATTCAAAATAATTTTAGTGGTCGAACTTTGCGCAACTTAATAGGAAAAATAGTATACGATACTCGTGCGCATGTAGGTTATCCCGCACGAGCGAAGCGAGTACGGGAACGACCTACTTTGCGCACTCGTATCGTAATGTACTATTTCAGGTCAGATGTGAACAGAATCATTATAAATCGACTTACTTCATTGAGCAAACATAATTAAAAAGTGATTAAGCTATATTTACTGTGAAGTTCTTTAGAATCATGAGAAGATCACAGTTTCATTATTATTCATTCTGATAACATCTTTATTATATATAGCTTAATTATAATCCTTATACTACTATCAAGCGATGCTTCGCGTCTACGAGTCTTATATGGCCTGAGACTAATCTCCCGGTGTTACTCTCCAGCTCTCGCACGAGCTCTTTATCTCTCTCATATCCGTCTACGCTCACACGCCGTTGCTGCGCAGACTGTGCTGCCATCTATATATATATAAATGTGTTCTATATTATACTTAAGGTAGTACCGTGACATGTAAAGGACACCAATAGTCAATGGCTATTGTTTTCTTTCTCACTCACTAGTGCTGTCTTTCTTTACCGACTATCGCTCACTTACTTCCACTCACGTGAATCATCGCAAGTCACCAACTTTAAAAGTTATTTACAAAAAAATGAATACTGCTTGTTTATGTTTTTTTTGAAAAAAATTACTTGTTATATCCTGAATTAATAATTCTCAGTTTTTGAAAACAATCCTAAGAAAAATATGGCTGTTATTAAATAAAATGCTCACTCTAACTACGGTCGGGATAGGGAATACATGTTAAATGTACGATTTTCGATTGCTAATATTTCAAAATTTAGTACCGCAAGGACTATTAAAAAAAATTCTTACGTATAAAGCACACTTAAAATTATGTGTATTCAAAAATCGAAAGATATTATAAGAAAAGTGATTTATCACGGTACTACCTTAACACGCTTCCTCACATTTATATATGGGGCATTCCATACCAAAACGATCAAGATTCTACGGTGAGGTCTAGATTTTTTAAATTATTTGTTGTATGAAAGTGCATCACAAAAAACTCATTCGGTAATTATTTAAGAATTTTTCGACCCAGCGTATCTGATTTACGATTTAAAAACTCGAAAAAAAACCTCACTTTCTAAAATCTGAAAAAATTCTGAAACATCTTATGAAATATGACAAAATTTTTGAGGCTTATTATAAGACGGAGATTTCATAACTTCGAACGATAAATTGAAGAAAAAAAAAAATTATTATTATTATTGGATTGCATTTTTTACATAAGAATGAACATAAAAGCTCGTTATAATATGGGTCGAAAAATGTTTATTTATAGAGTTACAGGTATATCATTATAATATTCATATACATAGCGTGGGTCATGTGAAAGTATACACCGCGGGCGTCGAGCGTGTGTTATTTTGAGGTTACTTACTTAGTGGTATGTACTTTCACCAGATTTGCCCTGTATTACAAATTGTATATTCGATAATTCAAGTTTAACGATTTTTTTTTTTTTTAATTTATCTTTTGAAGTTATGCAATCTCCGTCTTCTAATAAGCGCCAAAAATTTTGTTATATTTTATAAGATTTTTTAGAATTTCTTCAGATTTTAGAAAGTGAGGTTTTTTTTCGCGTTTTTAAATCATAACTCAGATATGCTGGATCGAAAAATTCTGAAAAAATTACCGAATGAGGTTTTTACCATGTACTTTCATTCAAAAAATTATTAAAAAAATTTGAGACCTCGCCGTAAAATCTTGATCGTTTTGGCACGGAATGCCCCATATACTTGCTGTCAGTTCAAATTTCACATACTTTTAAACTTTTAAAACTTTTCTTGACACAACGCTTTTGTGAAAATATCAGCGATATTTTCATTCGAATCAATTTTAACAATATTCATACTGCCTTCCTTCACCCATTCATATACATAATGATAATGGACTTCGATATAATTTGAATTTTTCGTAAAATTACCATTTTTTGCTTTATCGATTGTTCCTGAGTTATCCTCATATACATTTATAGGCTTTGTTAATTCTACATCAAATGTTTTCAATAATTCTTTGATAAATATCAATTCACTCACCGCTTCCGACACTGCTACATACTCCGCAAATGTCGAAGCCTTCGTAACACTTTTTTGCTTCCTCGATTTCCAATATACATATAGCGTTCCCAAATAATCTTATTACATAACCAGTCGTTGATTTTCTATCTGAATTATCACCAGCCCAATCAGCATCAACATAACAATCAAGAATTTCTCCATTTTCTTTTCTTTTATAAACCATCTTTAAGTCTTTTGTCAGATAAAAATATTTCAAAATTCGCAAGGCATATTTATAGTGTGTTTCATAATAACAGTTTTGAAAACGACTTAAATAATTTACACTGAAACTTGATATCAGGTCTTGTCGCCGAACTTATGTATTACAATGCACCAATTAAATTTCTATATTTAACATTTCTTTCATATGTATCAGACTTCTCAATTTTCAATTGACTTCCATAGGTGTTTTATACAACTTACTATTTTCTAAATTGCATTTCTTACCTAATGACTCAAGATATTTGGTTTGACTTAGTTTCATTTCATATTCAGAGGACTCATATTCAACTGTAATACCAAGACACTCTTTAACTTTACCCAGATCTTTCATTTTAAATTTTCCTGTTAATAAAACTTTTATTCTTTCCATTTCTTTTTCCTTTTTACCACAGATTAATAAATCGTCAATAAAAATTAACAAATAAATTGTATCCCTTTCATTTCTTAGCGTATATAGGCATGAATCACTATTACTTCTTTTAAAACCCGATATTTGTCACGAACGTATCTAGGCACTCGTACCATGCCCTTGGACTTTTTTTTAACCCATATAAAGCTTTTAGTAATTTACCAACCTTATTCGAACCATCTTTATAACCTTTAGGTTGTTTAATATACACTTCCGACTTTACTTTCCCATTTAAAAATGCAGTTTTAACGTCCATTTACTCAATTTCTAGGTCCATTTGACAACAATACGCTAACAAAATTTTTAACGTTTGCATTTTAGCTACAGGTGAATATATATCATTAATTTCCTCGGTTTGTTGAAAACCTCTTACGACTAGCCTTGCTTTATATGTGTCATCGGACTTTTTAGTATATACCCATTTTACGTGAAGTACTTCCTTATTTTCATTATTTTCTACTAATTTCCACGTTTTATTCTTATTCAAACTTTCAATTTCTTCACTCATAGCCTTCTTCCAAGCTTTGTAATCTTTACTTTCAATCGCTTCCTCAAATGAATTTGGTATATCTGTTCTACACACGTTAATAAAAATACTATTACCATATACAGCATAATCATCAAACTTTTTTGGTGGATTTTTAATTCGCTGCGATCTACGAACTTCCGTTTCATCTTTAGAATCGAAGCTCCCTATAGTATCATCCATACTCCCATTCGCACTTTCCATCGATTCATCCAACGAGTCATTATCAGAATACTCATCAGCTCCCTTATCTAACTCACTATCTTCATCCTCAGATTTCTCTCTCTCTCCTCTTCATTTAACCCTATACACTTTATATTTTCTTCTATTACATCCACATGTCTCGCAACTACGACTCTATTTTTCAAAAGTACACGATAACCAACGTCACTATAAGCAATTAAAATTCCCATATCCGCCTTTTTGTCCCATTTCGAAGTTCTCTTTTGTTCCGGTACTCTTACAAAAACGACACTTCCGTATAAACGTAGGTTTGAAACATTTGATTTTTCTCCAAAAACTATTTCATACGGAGTTTTTCTTTCTGATGTATTCTCCAATGTACGGTTTTTTAAGTAAGTTACCGCACAAACTATTTGAAGCCAATACTTTTTATCAACATTCGCTTCCGCTAATAAACAACGTGATATGTTTATAATTGGTCTATTAAAACATTCCGCGGTTCCATTTAATTCATGTGTATACGCAGGACAATTATTCATTACAATTCCTTTACTTCTTGCAAAATTTAATATTTTTTCATTTAAATATTCTGTACCATTATCGCATCTCAAAAATTTCACTTTCTTTCCCGTTATATTCTCACATTCATTTACATATTCAGTCAGGCAATCACAAACTTCTCCTTTGGACTTCATTGTATACACTCTCGCAATTTTACTGTAATCGTCGATAAACGAAACAAAATATCTTTCACCTTTAAAACCTGTTGACCTAAATGGTCCGCACATATCAGTGTGAACTATTTCCAAGATTTCTTTCGCTTTATTTCTGTTATTTCCGAACGGAGTATTATTCATTTTATTTTCAACGCACGTTTTTGCATTTCATAAATTCAGATTCCAATTCACTAGGAATACCATTTAACAATTGATTGTTGGCCAAAACATTCAAATATTTAAAATTTACATGGCCTAACAAACGATGCCATTTTTCTTTTTCACTCATCTTATTAGTACCTTTTCTTGCACTATTTACGAACGATTCGGCTGATGCTACTTTACTTTTCATAATATATAAAACATTATTTTTCACAGCCACCGCCGTAATATTACTCTCATAAGTAATAATTTTCGTCCTCTTACCTTTTGAGAAGATTGTATTTCTATCTGTTATTTTGCTGTAACTGTTCAAATTTGATTTCATATCTTTAACATGAAAAACATTTCTCATTTCAAATAGATTCTTTTTCCCAAAAACATCGAAATAACTCGAAACAGTTCCGATCTTGGTAGCTTTTACAACTCTGTCATCCCCCAAATAGACATTTACCGGCTTCTTAAGCAATATCCATTCATCAAAAAAACTGTCGTCGGTAATAATGTGGTCCGTACAACCACTGTCTAACGGCCAATTTATCTCTGACTTCCATTTTCCATGACTTATCTCTGTATTTAGCGCCGCATGCCGATCAACCGTTGTAACCCACGCGTAATTTTTGCCTTCTCTCTTCTCATCTTGTTGAGCTGCCTGCTGTGCGCTTGCTCCGCGCCCTCTACTGTTTCCTCTTCCGGTTCCTCTCCAGCCTCGTGATGAACGCCACGTGCCTCGACTGTTTGCCGTTGCCTTTTGTCCGCCATTTTTGCAGTCTCTTTGAATGTGCCCACTTTCGCCACATTGGAAGCATGTCCTCTTATCCACCATGAATGAATTACTTTTTCTTCCATGGTTTTCCTCTTTCTTATTTTTCATCTCAGCCATTCGAATCTTATTTTTCACATAGTCCGCAGTTTGATCTTTATCTTTTAGCGCATCGATCAAATCACCGACGTAACTATATGATTCCGGTAGCGTGTTTAACATGTAATTCAACTTTTCCTTTTCGGTCAAATTCGCACCCGCATTTTTCAACTCGTTTACCGCCTTTTCAAAATCACAAAAAAATATTGCCGACTCAATGTAGTCTTTAAGCCTCAATCTCTCTAATTTATTTCTGCAGACAATTTGCAATGCCGTAGATTCTTTCAAATATAGGCTATCAAATTTTTTAATTATCTCGTATGCCGTTGTCTTCTTACTTACAAATTCCAGCTGCTTATTTGAAATATCACCATATATATAATTCATAGCTTTCAAATCATTTTCATCCCACTTTGCATTATCTGCTGCTATTTTCTCTCTTTCTATAGCTTTGTTGCACTTTTTGTAATTTTAGAAATATCGTAATTTGTTTCTTCTACATACTGTAGTCTTCTCCATCAAACACCAGTATAACTGCGTCATTGTTTCTAGCCATCTTGTCTCACACGTGATTTCCTTCGTACGCGGTACACAAAATTTTTCACTTTAACCGGTATATTTTTTGATGAACCACAGACCTCTTGCTACCATGTTAGGTTCTTTAGAATGATGAGGAGATTACAGTTTTATTATTATTCTTTCAGGTAACATCTTTATTATATATAGTTGAATTATAATATTAATACTACTATCAAGTGATGCTTCGCGTCTACGAGTCTTACATGGTCTGGGACTAATTTCCGGCGTTACTCTCCAGCTCTCGCACGAGCTCTCTATCTCTCTCATATCCGTCTACGCTCACACGCCGTTGCTGTGCAGACTTTGCTGCCATCTATATCTATTGTAACGGGTGCGGTTTATCTTAGGCCAGAGCCTATGTGATAAACCCGTTATTAGTGTGTTCTTTGTCAAATTTAGCAGATTTATAAGGAACCCCCTCTTATGGGTAAAAGCTGGATCAGTTTATCAGACCCGAAAAACCCTTGATAGTTGAACTGTGCGGACTTAGGTATTACCAAAGCCGCCTTGAATTTGTAAACAAGCACCTCCGTCTGTTGCTCCCTTCAGTAAGACAAGGGCTTGTAGGCCGTTGCTTCAACTGGAGACCAGTGAAAGAAGCGTATGTCACCTAGTCGGAGATACGGGTTTCCCAGTACTCCCTTCTAATCGCGAACTCGGAGTAAAGAGAGTCGCCTGCCTATATTTTGTTATGGGTTATTGACCCAAAACACCGCCAACCTTTCAGACCAGGGAATTTCTTGGCTGGCTGTTGGTTTTATTTCCCTCCCCTTTCCAAGGTAAAGTTATATGTTCGAGTAATGTGTTGACAACGAGACAGACGAGAACGTGTTTAACTATAACACATGTTTAATAGCGATTAATCCAAGTACAATGATCCTTGTTGGTAGACAAAACATAAGGTTTTACAAAATATAACCGTAGAGAACAAAATTAAAAATAAAATTAAAGAAATAATCAATCTATCAGAATTCGTCGGTTCTGCTCCTAAACTTCCCTATAGCTCAAACGTTGAATACGCGACTCTACTCAATATTTCCTCAAGAAGTCCTAGGCTATCGTGGACTCTAATTTCTATACTCTTCACTAAATTTCGGAATAATCTCTATGCTTGAATTTCCTCTCTAAATCTCGTGAAGCTAAATTCGATAACGTTCTCTAGATGAGAAACGCCTCGTTACAATATGACGCAGCTCGGCGCTATGCCGGACAACTGGATTAATAACTTTGGCTATCCTTCTACTCGGTGACGCAGTTCGGCGCTTTGCCGGACAACTGGTAACCGCTCTTCGTGGTCCTCCAGTTTTATACTCTCCCGGAGCTGCTGTTGGATGATCCTGTCGACGTCATTTTCCTATTCGTGTGTCCTGTTGTGGGTCGTCGCCCTGATATGCGTTAGTCAGTGTCTGTCGTCTTTGTTTACTATTTTGGATGCTAGCAGGTCACGGTCGCTATCGATGGTCGTCTCAATCAGATGTCTGTGTCAGTTATTGACATGTTTTGTATATGTCACGGGCACTGTTGGTGTTAATGCGACTTTGAACAACTGCCCGTTAGAATATAAATGTGTTCTATATTATACTTAACATTTACGTTCAAAAGTAGCGTATAGTTGCCTCAAAGAGAGATCGAAGGAGGAGATCTCGAACGCTCCATAGCCAATTATTTGCTTTATCGAGCAGCAGATGTTCCAAATGTTTGTGGTAATTGTAGTTAGATAGCGTCCCCCTTTCCAAGTTTACAAGGGCCCAGCAGTGACGCATTTGATCAGTTAGGAACATCTATTAACATTAACATCGATTTGCAGATGAATGTATCAAATTTTTCTCTACTGGGTATCTGGGTACCCTGGGTGCCCCCTGGCACTAACCGTATTTCAAGTTCATTTTTTTATTGCAAAAAATTATCTTTTTCTAAATATAGCTATGGGAATCTCTTCGTGAAGAGTTAAAGTTCCTAGATCCGGAGGCTCAGATCGAGAAAAATTTTTTTTTTAAATACCAGCAAAAATGTTATGAGGTAGGCACCTGGGTACCTGGGTGCGCACCTAATGGTTAAAAAACCGCTTGTTGACTTTCTTGATTCCTTATCACCTGCGAAGTCCACGTGGCTATAGGCTACTAAATTCAGAAAATCTACGTTTGACTTGAATTGAATACCGTAAATTACTGTCCTTTTCACATATTTTAAAATTCGCTTTACTTTCAATGAATCTTCTTAGGTGATTCAGAATACTGACTTACTGCGTTTACTGCGTACATTGTGTCCGGTCTTGTCACTGTAGCTAAATATTGTAAGCTACCTACTGCTTCTTTGTATGGCGCGTTGATCGACGCCGTCTCTCCGTCCGTGTTCTGCATGCCTCTCCATCCGTGTTCTGCAGACTTAGATCCTGATGCGGATCAGCTGGTATGGCTTCCTGCACCCGGAACCGCTCGATTATTTTCTGGGCATACGATGTTTCGTTGGCGAATAGCGAATCGTTAGGTAGACGCTTTATTTCTACTCCCAAGAAATGACTTAATGGCCTGAACATTATGTCGATTTCAGCTGCCAAACATTCAAGCAGCTCGTCTATTTTCCCTTCGCTTGTTGATGCCACCAGCCCATCGTCGATATATATTGCCAGTATAAGCCTCTCTCCGTTACAGTCCTCGGCTGTGAAGATACATGGATCTGCTTCACTTTCCTTTAGGTCGAATATCCTTAAGCAGTTCGTGAATCTTCTGTTCCAGCATCTGGCAGACTGCTCAAGACCGTACAGTGCCTTTTTAAGTTTTCAGACACGTCCCGACCCGTCCTCAAATCGCTCCGGTTGAGTCATGAAGATTTCTTCTGCTAAGTCACCATTTAGGAACGCAGTTTTAACATCGAACTGTGCCAATTCCATGTTTGTCACCGCTGTCAGCGCCAGAATCGACCTGATAGACCCAAACTTCACTAGTGGGCTGAAAGTCTCTCCATAGTCAATCCCAGGCCTCGGTGTAAAGCCTTTTACTACCAGCCGCGCCTTGTACCTCCCACTGAAACCGCCTACCGCTGGTTTGTGTTTAAAATTCCACCGATTTTGTAATATCTTTGCCTGTTCAGGTGGTGTTACCAACATCTAGGTTTTATTTTTGTCGAGTGAATTTATTTCCTCAATCATCGCCGTTTTCTACAATTCAGCTTCTTGGCTCTCCAGTGCTTGTTTGAAAGTCCCCGGTTCTTTACACTCTGTGACTAGAATGTTATCTATGTTCATCTCAAAACCGTCATTTCTTTGTGGTCTTTGTATATCCCTTCGCGGCCGAAGTTCATACGCTCTTTCTCCAACTTAATTGTTTTCATGTGGACCAAGGTGATGTTTTTAGCTTCTTGTTCCTGTTCCGGAGGTGCCTCTTTTATGTCTTCGCCGATGACCTCTTCCCGGCTTCTGATTACTTCTTCTTTATCATCAGCTTCTGGCAGGTAGTTAAGTATGCTTATCCTTTGTTATGTTTTTCAGTTCTCCCCAGTGTTTCCCGAAGAAACTTTACGTCTCTACACACGTTTACTTTTTCTCTAGTAGGAAAAAAAACCCTGTGTCCCTTGGTGCATTCGTCGTACCCGACGAAAATGCCTTTCTCAGCTTTCTCATCCCAATTTGTCCTGTTCTGTTATGGTTTTAGTGTGTAGACTTCCATCTCAAAGATCCTCAAGTCGAGCAATTTCGGTTGCTTACCGTACCAAAGTTCGTACAGTATCTTTTCTTGTTCCTTGATATTGCCTGTGCGGTTTAGTACATAGACAGAAACTATTACTGCCCTCGCCTATAGTTTTAGGTCCATTCCTTTCGCATGTAGCATGCTGCGTGCCGCTTCCACTATTGTCCTATTTTCCCGTTCTATTTTACAATTTTGCTGTGGCGTGTACGGTACAGTCTTCTCGAGTTTAATTCCTCGTTCTCGAATTACATCTTCTATTCCTTTGTTTAAGAATTCGAGGCCGTTGTCTGCTCTTATCCCTTTTGTTGTTCTGCCTACTTTTGGTTTTACACTTGTCAGAAAAATTTTAAGGTATTCGAGTACTTCCCACTTGTGTTTTAGGAAATAAACCCATTTGTAGCTGGAGTAATCGTCTTTCATGAGTAGAAAGTATCTTGACTTGCCAACCGAACTGTGCTTCATTGGCCTGCAGAAACCCGTGTACACGAGATTCCCTGGTTCTTTTGATCGAGATTCGCTTGTCAGGAAGGTGTCCAGCTCATTTTTCCCACGATGCAATCTTCGCAGGACCAATTCTCTTCAGGCTTGTCTTGTATTTCCCGTTTTCAGAATTCCTACCACGTGTTCCTTGTTTTGGTGTACCAGTCTCTCACGCCACACCTTAAATGACTCGTTTTGAGTCGTTCCGACTTGCGCATTCATCAACCCTAGCTGATCTCCGCTGGCGTTTGAACATCGTGGCTCAAATTTCATTTTTTAGAGATTCTCGTACCTATTTCCTACAGTAACCACCTTCTTGCCCCTGCGCAGTTAACATCGCTGGTTGTCCGATGTTAGAGTCAAACCTCTAACTAGCGCTGATGACAGGGAAAATAGGTTATATTTTAAGTTAGTCACGTACAATACATCCGCCAAATAGTTCCGCTCCCATTTGGACCTGTTGAACGCAAGAATATCTATTTACCTCTCCTTTTCCGAATGTGTGTATTACCTTACCATTCCCAATTTATACTTGTATTTCTTGCAGGCAACTCTTTGCAGTTGACAAAATACTCACGTTTGGGCGACATGTGCTGACTTGCCCCTGAATCGAGGCATCATTGTTTGCGGAGATTCCTCTGAAACTATCGCCGTCGCTGTTACGACTTCTCCGTTTAGAGCTCCATCTCTGTTTCCGCTGTTTTCAGTAGTCCTGTCATCTTCTAGCTTTACCTTGCAATTTCGTTTCCAATGACCTGGCAGGCTGCATCTGTAACACTTTCCTCGAACAGTCGTCCTATCCTTTTGTCCTTTTCCCTGCTGCTTTGGCTTGGCTCTCACTGAAAAAGCGTTGTCCGCCTGTCTTCGCAGTTTGTCATCCGCAGTTCCTCCATCGTCAGCCTCGCCGTTAGGTTTAACAAAGTCCTTTCCGTCGAAGGTGTTGACTCCCAAGCAGTGTTGAAATGCTGGTAGGATTGAGGAAGTGTCATCAACAGTTTTGTCATTATCTTACCGTCCGACACAGGCTCGCCTAGTATACTCAAGCGATGTGCCAGATCCTTAATTTTTGCTATGTGTGTAACCATACTATCTGTGGTATCTCTGTCGAGACTGTACCACTATTGCTGTAGCAAGTGCTTAGCTGTTTCACTTTTATCTTCAAATATCTCGTGTAACTTGTCCCACATTTCCTTGGACGACTGACAGTTCAGTGTGTGAAGCAAAGGTTGGTCACTTACCGACGTTACTATAAACTTTTGTGCTTTACTATCCAACCTTTTCCATTCCGTGAGCTTCCTCTGATACTCAGCTTCAGGTCTAGTTTCTTGGGTTGCAGGCACCTCAGATCTGGTATAGTCACCTGTGACTACATCGTAAGCGTCACTGGCCATTATCAGAATTCTCACTTGAAACTTCCATGTTTCTCAGTTCTCAAGTCCCTTAAGTTTTTCGATCCTCGCCAGATCAGTCTCCATCTTGGTTTTTGCACTATTGCACGTTGCGGCTCACCTCAAGAAACGCCTTTTGCTGTTTACGATACAAAACTTTCCGACTCCCCGAGAAAACTCAAAAATATTGTTTTACTGCGCACCTGGACCCATAATCTGTTATTTTGGGTTATTTATTTGTACATTCACCTCTTGATCAACACAATATTTCTGGATTAACAAGTCTTTATTTTCTTATTTGTAACATGTGAAAAAACGAGGGGCAAAAAACAAGGAGTATATATTCAATCAGATGTTACAACTAAGTATGAAACAAGAACCTTACTGACTAGATAGTTTTAAACTGGACAAACTCTGAGTCGTGTCGATGGAACAGTTTCCAACAGATAGAATCGTCGTCTCCTTGAGTGTGCCTAGAGTATCTTACCGTCGTAAGATACTGCGACGTCAAGTACTGCCCCACTCTCTTGCACTCACTGTAATTGAATGATTCATTACTTTATGCGCTCTTCTAACAACTTTTCTCGCTTTCTCGAAAACTCGCTTTCAATTTCTTAGTCTCCGCAGTAAAATGGTCCACATGAATTTTGAAGCTACTAACGCTCATGCGTTGTAAAGTCTCAGCATACCCATTACGGTACAGAAGTTTTCGATACCTGAGTGCCCTAGTCCAACGCCGAACATTCCATCAACTACTCGCCTGTTTATTTCGATGGGTAGCATTGTCGAAGTACTTGCATATTTGGTTCGTGGGCTCGTATAATTTACACCTATTTTATAACCGGAACTGTGGCATTTGACAATTAGCTTCGCATAGAATTCTTCCTGCTCTCTTACCTGTACGATGAGATTGGTGGATTTGCATTCACTTTACGCAAAGTCCCTTAAACGACCCGCTGAACAGGTAGAATATACGAACAGAAACCCGTCTTCGCCTTGAGTTTGAGAGGCCTGTTCTTCTGGAGTGCACAGTATGTCGAACGGAACGAGTTTTCCAAAGCTCTCAGTTGCCTCACACTCTGCTGATTCAGTTGGATCCGGGATCTGGGGTGATCTCACTCAAGATGGTCCAGCCACTGCGTCGATTTGAATATTTCGAACATCTGTTAAAGAAAGATTAGTAGCGGGAAAAGGAAGGTTGGGGTTAGGTACGGCAGAAGCCGGAAGAGTTAGATTTTTTTCGCAAGTGATCCAATTTTTTAGTTGAACGCTTCTTAGAATGACGACAGCGAGTGCTGATTCGATTTATTTTGAGGCAGACCTCTTCAAAATTTATGTCGGAGTAGTTCAAACCATAAAAAAAGCTTGTCACACTTCGTCAAATCTATCTTTCGAAAAATAGCATGCAATAGCATGGCAGACACAATCGCGGAGAATAACGACTAAACCATAGATATTTTATACCTAGATGGTTAGAGTGTATGTCAAAGTAACTGGTACAAGAGTTATCCGCAGTTTTACCGACCGATGATTGCGCACATGTAGCCTGGTGACTTCACGCTCTTTTATTATCACAAAATACTAGGACAGATCGACGGACTTCCGCGTAAATTGATACTCAAACGTTCACGAATCTAAAGTTGGATTTTGAAAAATTTCTTACGTGGACCTATTATGGCAGTCAAAAGTTGAAAAATTTCATTATCGCGCCAAAAAACACATGTAAAAAATATTTCACCAATGTAATTTTTGCCAGGAGAGGGACGCTATAAAGAACATGTTTCCATTACAAACCGGAAATCGATTTTTAGAACATTTTTGACCAAAACTTCACCGAAGTCTCCCTTTAATAGCTGTTCCCATACGAACGGTTATCACGCAGGTTTCTTCACGGATTTTTGATTTGTTTCAAAATTTGCAATGCAGTTCTTATGGAAAAATGTGCATACGACTGAAGAAAAACTTCCCGGGGATATTTTGAAATACTCTGAAAACCTTGAAATAATGTGTATATCTACGATTGCTGAATCTTGAAATAACATTTTTTCAGATAAATCTCATCCGGCAACAACTATTGAGAGTGAATTTCAGCCTATTTAGTAGTACAACTAGTCATTCTTCTGTAAAATGGCCATAGTTAATTAGAATTCCTTGGTTTACCATAAAATACGTATTATTTCCGTTCAATATATCATATAAAGATATGTTGTTCGAATATAGCGAATGAAGCGAGAGTAATTTATCTGATTCATGGCAACAGTAAATATGGAACTTTCAGTGATTGATTAATTGTGGAACCGATCAATCAATTAATCTTACCACTCCAGTTATGATAAAATCTTGATATTTTATTTATGGAGGGCAAGAAAGATGTGCGAAACAAAATTTCATCTTGAACAAAACTTGATGCAAGCGAGATACAGCGAACCTGAAACTGTAACTCAAATTTTGGCAGAACTTGCTTTTTACACTAGTAACGTAACGCGTATGTATAGGTTCAATTTAGTACGTAACGAAGAAAATTGCTGTATATATGGAAGATGACATTCAAGGGCGTGAGAGGAAAATATTGCAGAACTATGAATGTAAAACGATTTTTAATAAAGAGAATAAAGAAGAATCATCGAAAAAGTCATCATATAAAACGATGTATAAACATCATTAGAAGGTGACAATATGGTGGGCTAAATGAATTCATTAATAGTAAAATTTTAATCACTGTAAAATTAGGGTTTCAAGTTTGGACGATGGTGTTTTTTTACTTTACTTTATTTCGTTTGTTCGGATATTGAATTCGTCGATAATCCGAATTAAGTAGGCTCTGTATTAATAGTCTATAAATATTCTACATCTCTTATTATCCATGATCAGTTCATATCACTAAAAAGACAAGTTCGTTCAAACTGACTATAAGTGCAGATTGTGAGAATAATAGGAAAAAACGTATTGTTATTTAATTAATAATATTGATAATTTGTTACTAACATATGATAAAAATACAAACATAAGGTGAATTATACAAATGCAGAAAATAGTGATGAAAATAAATTCAATTTATTTATCGATGGAATATGATTAACGGCCGTGTCAAAAGGTTGTCACTAGCCATGTGATGGCCCGTCTCTTTCATTTCCATACATAGCACATACAATAAAAAGTACTCCTTATGAATAATAAACTACTAAAATATTAGCATACATTTTTCTGGTGTAATGTTAGTTGCGTAGTCATATACACTAGGGTGTACGTTATTTCCCAAATCGATTTTTTTGTAGCTATCGCCCACTGAAGTTTTAGTTTCTGACCTAAAAAAAATTATCCACCCGAAATCAGCTCTTAATTTTCAAATTAAACCGTGCCGAAATCATGTTACTTTTCCCATTTAAATAACATGGGATTTTTAGACTTTTTGTTTTTAATTTTTTTTCTCAGAAACAACTGAGAATAAAAACCTAACCAAAGCATATTTCGGTGTAAAATTGAACGCTCTACAAAAAGTATCTCTTATGAATTTTTGATTAAATCACTCCTTCAGAAGTTATTTAAGGTTAAACTGGTGTTTAATTTTAATTTTTAATTTTTTTCAATTTTGTTTTCATTTTTTCCTTTTTTGACTCCGAAATCTTTAAAATAAAAAATAAAAATTGTGCTAAGTAGAGCGCTGATGTTTATTCATGTCGATTTAAATGGGAAAAGTAACATGATTTCGGCACGGTTTAATTTGAAAATTAAGAGCTGATTTCGGGTGGATAATTTTTTTTAGGTCAGAAACTAAAACTTCAGTGGGCGATAGCTACAAAAAAATCGATTTGGGAAATAACGGACACCCTAATATACACGCGTAGTATCCTGGAGAACACGAATGCCAAATCGTGCGTTTCGGACATCCTCAAAGTGTCTTGAAAGCATTTTATGTCTTGAAGTGAAACGCAAATATGTTCAAAGTGTCTTAAAAGCATCCTACGTATTAGTTCAACCTATAAAATGCGTTTGAGACATCTTGAAGAAGTTTTAGACACAGAATTTTTCTTAGGCTTGTTGGAATATCTACATATATTTAAGTTATGAGCGTGCTCTTATAACTTAAAAGGGGTTGCGGAAATAATAATTCCTGAGTCCGAACGACTTGGGTTGATGTAGAAACGATACTAAAACATTATATTACCACCGATCACAAATAATTACATAAATAATAACATAAATAATTATAACACTTATAGTTACCTAAATCAACAACAATGTCGGTTTTGATGATCGAGAATACAGGCTTAGTTAATAATAATGACAATGAATAATTTACAATAAACAATATATATTGCGGAGCATTCACTATAACGCTAATGGATGTCCCGAGTGCCTGTCACCCACTCCCCTCTCTCCCGAGGCGAGGGCTCCGCGGTGTTCACTCTTAGTTATCCTTTCCGTAACCCGTTCGGCGTGTTTATTGTTTTTCATGGATGAGTTTGGATGACCAGGCCACAAATTTACATATATATGCATGAATACGTGTGCAACCACACACAGATAGGCATATGTAGATATTTATACTGTGACGTGGATTTTTCCGCACCTCGGTCACTCGGAGAAAATGACCGAGAACTTACCGCATGCACAATAGTAGTGTATATACGAGAATTCTGGATCACACAATGGCGCGCTCCCCCCTAGCTCCCCCCTAGCCCCCCCCAGCTCCCCCCTAAATCCACGGCGCTACCCCCGCGCCCCCAGGTTGATCATTTTCGCGGTTTGCCGCAAGATGACTATTTTCATAGGATTTGACACACACACACACACACAACATAATTCCTGTCAAGACTTGTTTTGGCGCCGGAAAGCCGCACATAAATCGGATAAGGTAAAAACCAGCTAGACCTATTGAAAAAATTCCAGGAAATGACCCCTGAAGGAAAGTTCAAAATGGCGTTTTGAATGCTTTTAACAATTTTTTTTATTTAACATCAATTACATTTAGTTTTCTCATTCTATTCTAAATTATCTTATTCTAAATTTTAACGAGTAAAATTATACATATTATTTTCAATATCCATATTAATTAAACATATGATTATTCCAAAACTGACTTATACCAATTTTTTTACAGTACCACTAATCGGATTATATTCAACAATGCGGTCATGCAAGATCACGCAGTAGGCAGAAGTGTGTGGTGGGAACGTAATGCTGGATTCAAATTCCAATCGAATGTCCACAGGTCCAGTTTTCAATGTTTCGTTCTCCTTGGAGCAATCGATGACGATAAGAGGAGCTTGGTTTATAAATTCACGCTTCGAAAGCAAAGGCTCAGCTTCTTTGTTATAGTAGGTCATTTGAAACCGAACATACATATCATAGAGAATGGCGTATTCATTACTGTATATATCAAGATTCATATTTCCGTAGGGATAGCACTGTGAGTTGAGGAAGAGTTTTACATCTCTGATCCGACAATGATCAAATACGTTGGCATTTCTCAGCGACTCGTTTCTCCTTGCAGTTTGAAATCCTAGAACGACATATCTCGGCTTCTCAAGCTGCGTCGATGTCTTGACTGACCATATATGCCGCGTTGTTAATGGGAGCATGGGATACACGTACGTTTCCCAAGAACGAAAACTCATGGATATGGCCGGATCCTTGGCGATGTAGTTGAGTAACTGGATTTTCGGTTTATCTGCCAGTTTAATGTAGGGCAACAACCACTCGATTTTATTTAGGGTGATTTTAAAGTTTTCCGTCGCCAAGGCCTGAATCACGGCATTCAAATCAGTGTTGGAACGTGTGAGAATTACCTCGTGTGTAGCATTGACGATGACTCGACGATAATCTTTGGCGAAGCCTAGCACATAATTTCACGGTAAATTAACATCGAAATTTCCAGTGGCATCGGTTAGTTCCTTATCCCCGTTCAACCACCCGGTATTCTCCAGACTATATTGCTGGCCTGGAGTCAAGGACACGTAACCCTTCATAGTGCTGGTGATGCCAACATTTTTATTCCGGTCAATCTCTACACCGTTCAACTCATAGAGAACTTCCTTAAATAAATGACAAACGGCCATATTGATCAATTTCGTAACCGTCACCGCAGCCACACCATCATCCTTTGTGATTTTTCCATGAATGTGTAGAGAGCTTTTACTGGGCAGTAGGCACAAGTCCTGATGTTGAAGAACAATATGGATTTCATCGTTGTTCTGGAAGGTGGATGATGCAAACGGCTGATAAGCATGAATCTCAGAGTGCGCGATCGATTCGTCGAATACCACAGGTTTCTGTATTCTTATTATTTCTTCCATGGTAACACACACAGGATGCAGCGAACATGAATTCTTATTTTCCAAAATTTCCACGTAATCGAAGACCCAGGCTCTGGAGAAACCGAACCTTCAGATGTGTCAGTCTCGTAGGCGGTGTGAACGTTGTCAGAGGTCTCGGGCGACTGATGATTTTTGACCATGACGTTTCACTTTTATAACTTTTGCCCAACTTTCACGTCTCAAACACGATTCCCATTATTTGAGTGATTTCACTTGTAAACGTACAGTAACCTTTTCGCCGCGAAAATTAATCAGCTCGTCGTCTTGATCAACTATTCTCAGCTGTAAATGATGTATCGACTGTACGGCGATTGGCAGGTAAATGACGCTGGTAGGCACTTCGACAATCTTATATCCGGGTGGCACGGCTGGGAAAAATTCGTGAATCGTGTGAGCTCGATGCTCGTTTATGTACGCCCCTGTGGTTATGCTACACTCAACGCGTAAAGTATTAACCTTCAGTATGGCTACGGGTGATTCAGATCTTATTGGTACAAACTTATTGGTGCTATTTCGGCAGGATGATATGAATATGAAATGTATCTACATCGATAACGTGAACACAGATATGACGTATCAGCAATTTAAAGACTTGTGCTCGGCATGCTGGAATGATGACAATTACAGTTTCACCGTAATTGACAAGGATAGCGAAATCAATGGGGGGCGATATAGGAAGGGGTTTGACTGTTTTATAAGCATAAACTAACACAAACTTGCACAGTTTCGTTGCAACAATCGAGCCGGCAACATAGAGAGTGCCAAGATTCGTAAGCATAGCGATACATTGAGTGAAATATCGAAAGCATCCGATGTCATACGGCGGAAGCATAAGATGCTCAAGTTGGATAAGGACACTACCGAACAGGTTATGGGCGAGGTATTTAAGCCTTTAGTAACACCGTTGCAAGAATTGGTTGATACCTCAAGACAGCAGCATATTAAACATGAAATGAAAACGGAACTACCGGATGTGACAATAAAGAAAGAAGAAGAAAAAAATGACGAGAGTACCGGGGATGACGATGATGATGAGGAGGATGAGGATATGGATGAGGGCAATTTCATGGATGCGAATGATGAAACACTGAAGTTTGGTGAAATTCTTACTACAAGTACGCTGGTGAAGAAAACAACGGATTCCACGGCGCAATATTTGAAAATGTTCAGCACAAGTAAAAAGAGGGATTTGGATACCACATACGGTGTTCGAAAGTTGACAAACGGTATGATGATTGGTGACACGCCGATTAATTTCACTGATAATCTGGTCAATGTGGGGGATAAAAGTTATGAGAGAACACCTGGATTACTCGAATTACTGTTTAGAAAATCACCCTATGCATCGATTGTAAATGATGTGGATAAGAATAATTATATAAAAATTGTCACGACGACAAATGTGCATCGAAAACGTTACCAAGCCGATGGAAGCCTTCGAGATGATTTAAAAAGTGCAAAGTATAGAAATTTCATTGCACAAGACGTTGGCTCGCCGAAAAAATCAGGTAAAGGCTTACCTGACTATAAGATTGCGCGCAAGGAGGGGCAAGATGTTGATTACATCTACTGGGATGATCCAAATGAAATTATAGATCACCTCCGGCTGCTTATGGCGTCACAGGCTGCAGGTAATACCAACCATTCCAACGAAATAGTCTCCATTATTGAGGTGTTGCGCGAGGCCGGAATCGCTTATTAGCGGCGTGTAAACATAAAATCATCATTTGTTCAGTGACCGTCCAGTGATGAGCATAGACATATTCGGACGACACTCGGAGCGTGGTGGTGGCAAAAAATTTATTCGAAGGCTTCCGGGTGTTGGATTCAAAACCACCAACAATAATCAGTACGATATAGACCGCAAACGATTGTGTAATATCGCTGATCCGCAGATGAAAAACGATGCCGTTTTCCTAAAAGTTCTCAATACCGCTTTACGATCTATGGCTGTGGATATTGTGGATACTTTCCAATTAAATAATCACAACGAGGAATTGAAACAGCCACGCATAAATAACAAAATCATAGAAAACACGTTGAGTCACATCAAAGATATTGGGGAGCAAGCAACACCGACGCTGGGACAGACCAGCAGGGAATTAGTATCGATTGAGTAACCAGAGTGGTTGGACGACAATTCAAAAAATTGAAAGGTGAAGAGTTGGGAACAATGAAGATTGTAATAGCTGCCGAACTTCACAGACAGGCTCGACGCTACTATTCGCGCCGATTCGTAGACGTACGCGGACTGGATGAGACCTGGCAAGCTGATCTCGTCGATATGACCGCATACAGTTCGTGCAACAAGGGATACAAATACCTACTAACAATCATCGATATATTTTCCAAGTACGCGTGGGCGGTACCGATAAAGCCCAAGAGTGGGAAAGATGTTACTGCTGCCATAAAATCTGTACTGATCCAGAGCCGTATACCTACACATCTACACATTGATCAAGGCAAAGAATTTCACAACAGCGAATTCAAAGCCCTCGTGAAGCATCACAATATCAACATGTATTCGACATTTGGCAACTTAAAGGCGTCGATATGCGAACGTTTTAATCGAACATTGAAAAATAAAATATGGAAGCGGTTGACTCTTCAACGATCGTACATTAATATTTTGGATGATATAATGAAGTCCTACAACAATACCAAACATCGCACGATTCGGATGAAACTGGTGGATGTTAGCACGGAGAATGAAAAACAGCTGTATCGTAGCGTGTACAAGCCTCGGCAAATGAAACGAAGTGATTGGGCGCGGAAATTCAGTGTGGGCGATCGAGTTCGAATCAGCAAGTATAAGAATGTATTCGAAAAAGGCTATACACCCAATTGGACGACAGAAATATTCACCGCGAGTGAGGTGAAAAATACCAATCCACCCACCTACAAACTTACCGATTATCAAGATCATCCCATCGAGGGGGGCTTCTACAGGGAAGAGCTCAACAAAGTAAAATATCCCGACGGCTACCTTGTGGAGAAAGTATTACGCAAACGAGGGAATCTGTTCTATGTGAAGTGGTTGGGTTTTGATATTTCGCACAACAGTTGGATAAATAAGATAGACATGTAACATAATTTGTGTGTATTTTCCGAATTACAATAAAAGATTTTGAATATACAAATATTTCCACATTTTATTTCCTTTGTACGCACATGTGCCATACTCTGTACTATAAAAATAATAATAATAATAATAATAATAACAATAACAATGACAATAACAATAACAATAACAATAACAATAATAATAATGACAACGACAATGACAATAATAATAATAATAATAACAATAATTAAAAAAAAAAAAAAAACAAATTTGAACTCACTGGTTATGTGAGAAATTAATGACAACAGAGTCAGGGCGGCTAGGTGGTCTAGTGGAGTAAGTCTCCGGTAAAGCATCGCTAGATACCAGGTTCGATTCCTGGCTCCGTCGTTAATTTTTCAAATTCACCAGTTGTTCAAATTTACATATTTTCAATAATAATAATACTCGCGGGCTCCCGGAGGTGCGCGGTGTACCGGGTTGCACTGGAGGAGTGCAAGAAGCAGGCCGGAAGACGGACAGGATAGTTCAGGGCAACCTGAATCGTAGTAGGACAGCAGACATGCTACTAGCACAGATAGCAGACGAACACGACGCCGACATTCTGACCCTGTGCGAGCCGTACAGGGTGCGACAAACGCAGGATTGGATTACGAACGAGACCAAGACAGCGGCTATCTAGGTGAGGGGCGCTGCCCGAGCCCGGGTAACCGCTCGTGGCGTCGGGGACGACTACGTCTGGGCTAGGGTGGGTGCTGTCACTTACGTCAGCGTCTACCTGACCCCAAACTGCGCCGCGGCGGAGTTTCGGGCGAAGGTTGCGCTCCTCGAGGACGGACTCAGGGACCTGCCCGGGGACCTCGTGGTCGCGGGCGACCTCAACGCGTGGGCGGTCGAGTGGGGCATGACGGTAACGAACAGACGCGGACGGCTGCTGCTGGAGATGGCCGCAAGGCTGGACCTAGTGGTGGCAAACACAGGAGACGTACCAACGTACAGACGGCCGGGATTTGGAGACTCCATCCCGGACGTAACGATGACGACGGACAGAACGCTGTCACGGATAGGGCGGTGGCGGGTGCTCGAGGGCTATACGGCCAGCGATCATCAGTACATCGCCTTCGAAGTGGCAGGAGAGACAAGGACGACACGGACGAGGACCCAGCACCCTCCGCGTTGGAACGTAGACAAACTCGACGTACTGAAGTTCTCGGCGGAGCTGGCGGCAGCGCCGGCCCCAATTACCGACGTCCCCCCAGAGCTGACTGGCCGGAAAAGGACGGAAAGACTAGCAGACGAGGCGGCCAAACTGACGACGCGGCTGTGCGACAGCACAATTCCAAAACGACAGTACGGACGTAACAGACCACCACAATACTGGTGGACGGACGAGATAGCCGAGCTGCGGAAGAGTTGCCTGGCAAAACGACGACGGGTTACGAGGGCTGGAGGGAGACCCGAGGGGGAAACCCTTCAGGCTGAGTACAAGACTGAACGGAAACGACTGACGTACGCCATCAGAGACAGCAAGACGCGATGCTGGAAGAAGCTCTGCGAGGAGGTGGACCGCGACCCCTGGGGTGCTGGTTACAAGATTGTGACCGGTAGGCTGGGGGCCCGGATCCCGCCAGAACTCAAGGATGCTGAAACCGCACGACGGATCGTCGACGGACTGTTCCCGACGCACCCGACGCGTACGGACGCGACAGACGACGAGACGGCGGTGCCCCCCGTCTTCACTGCCGATGAGCTCGTCGGAGCGACCAAAGCAATGAAGAGGGGTAAGGCACCAGGACCGGACGGGGTACCGGCGGAGGTTCTTCGGCTGATGGCGAGCCTGAGGCCGGAGATACTTCTCGACCTCTACAACATGTGCCTTACGACAGGGACATTCAGCGACCGGTGGAAGGTGGCGAGGTTGGTCCTTATCCCAAAGGGTAAGGGTGACCCCAGCACACCGTCGGCCTACCGGCCGCTGAGCTTACTGGACGCGACAGGGAAACTGTACGAACAGCTTCTGCGACCACGACTTACGGACGCGATACAGGACGGCGGGAGCCTCTCGGACCAGCAGTTCGGCTTCCGGAGGGGTCGATCAACGATTGGAGCGATCCAAGAGGTGGTTGACTCCTTCCGGTCGACAGACAGACATTGCCACGCTGCGCGACTTGTCGCGCTGCTGGTGACACTTGACGTTAAGAACGCCTTCAACTCGGCCAGGTGGGTGGATATCCTAGGGTCGCTGAGAGGCGACTTCGGGGTCTCGCCTCACTTGCTCCGGGTTGTTGAAGACTACCTTCGGGACAGACGACTGACGTACAAAACGACCGAAGGCCAAGTGACGCGACAGATCACCGCGGGGGTCGCCCAAGGTTCCATACTAGGACCTGACTTCTGGAACGGAATGTATGACAGCCTGCTCAGACGACGTGGCGGCAGTGATAGTCGAGCGAACTCCAGATCTGGCACAATACGCACTGAATCAGACAATGAGACGAGTCGGACGGTGGATGACTGACCACGGACTGCAACTCGCGACGGAAAAGACAGAACTGGTGCTTCTCACCAGGAGACAAATACAGACCACATTACGTATGACGGTCGGGACGGACGAGATCGAGACCAGAGGGGAAGTCAAGTACCTGGGGGTGACTCTGGATACGAAGATGACCTTCTGGCCTCACATACGACGAACGGCTCAGAAGGCGGCAGAAAGGATGGCATCCCTAAGCCGCCTGATGGCAAACATAAACTGACCGAGACCAGGGAAACGGAGACTTTTGATGTCGACGGTGAACTCGATCCTCCTCTACGGTGCGGAGATCTGGGCAGACTCCCTGAAGACTGAGAAGTACTGTCACGCAATGACGACGGTACAGAGACGAAGCGCGTTGAGGATCGCTTGTTCCTATCGGACGGTCTCAGCACAGGCCGTTCTGGTGGTGGCAGGCGTGATTCCCATAGACCTTCTCGCGTTCGAGCGCAAGAGGGTCTACGGAAGAGACGCGGACGTGACCCGACGGGACGCGGCAACGACGGAAAGAGACGCGACGATACAGACGTGGCAGGAACGGTGGACGGAAGAAACAACGGAAAACTGGACGAGACGACTTATTAAGGACCTGAAACTGTGGATCCAGAGGGGGTTTGGGGATGTGAATTTTTACGTCACCCAGCTTCTGACGGGCCACGGTTATTTTAGACAGTACTTACACAACTTGTACGTACTGCGGACACGAACGAGACGACGCGGAACACACGTTCTTTGAATGTGACCGCTGGACAGAACTAAGACATAGACTGGAGACGGTCGTGGGAGGCACTTGTTGTTGTTGTTGCTACCTACACAGAGACAATCCTATGACGTAAGAACGCGGACGGCTGCCTGACGTAACGCAACTGACGGACTGCCTGCACGGGACGGACGGACGGACAGACTGACGAGACACACACCGACAGAGCTCCCAGCTAGAAGTAATATCACCATAGTCCCTGGCTGGGAGCGTTGCACAGGAGGTGGCGGTTTAGTGGGTAGGCCACCCTAGAGTCCCACGTCCGCGCTAGCCCGTATGACTGGCGCGAATCCGTAACTTGGATTCCGCAACTCCTCGAAAAAAAAAAAAAAAAAAAAAATAATAATAATAATAATAATAATGATAGTATGCAATTTTTCCATACGACTATTACACATTTTATTTTTTGGAAAACTTTTTTTTCATTTTCAGAAAACTTTTTTTCATTTTCTGAAAAATTGTTTTCATTTTCTGAAAACTTTTCTCGTGCTAAACGAATAAATATGAATAATTGCTCGATATATTAATAATAAATGAAAAAATAATTGTCAAGTATATGAATTCGCATTTTGAAACTTCAAATCCATCAAATATCGTATTGATCGTGAAAAGTTTCCGCCCGATGGTGGATCGTCCAACGCGTCAAACATCAAATATTTACATCAATTCTACGTCCACAGTTTTATCCTATAGCTATTGGGGGGCTGGGACAAACCCCCAAGGTACGGTGTCGGTCTGTCCAGGTATCAATTGCCGCTTGTCATCCTGCCAACTCAGAGCCAATCTTTTTTGTACGATCGTGCTTACTTCATGTTTTTTACTGCATTTTAAACACTGGGGAAGGATCAACTCTTGGTGAGCCATCAGACAGCGCTTATAATCATCAAACGTGATGCTATTTATCAATGAATTTTTTACATTTTTGGCACGCTTACTCACTTTGACGCCATCGTCATATTTTTTCCCATCCTCACCCATCGTAGTAAATGTGTACAGCTTTGTTCGCAATCCCACAAATTCGGTCATAATTTTACCGTTATTTGCATCCTTCATTAACCTCAGTTGTTTTTTGTTTTTAAGGGGAATACCATACACATTGTCGGGCAGATAGTCAGAGGTACCAAACATTGTGTCTACATCACGTTTGATGATATCGTAGATATTAGGCACATTGAATTGATAAATAAGGCTGTCTGTGTCGGTATACATCAATTTAGCTTGCTTATTCGAAAAGTTGGTTTTAATATAATTATAGTGGAAATCGTACAGAAAGATTTTTGACAGATCTAGAATTGATGCGCCGACGCAAATAGGTTTGGTGAAGTGAGATTTGACACGATTCATTTCAATGATAACCATATCAGTGCCAAATACGGTGCAGCTGTGAAAGTTTTCTCCGGCAATAAACGTTCTCGTACCACCTCTTCTCTCCCATTTTGTGACCAATTTAACATCTTTATGATTTCGCACATTCTCCATAGTCATGCCGAACACAGCGTTATCCATGAGTTCGTAAAAGTTTTTCTCAAATTTATTCCTGGACCGCTTACGTATGTCTGTATTGAGTGTGATGTAAGGCTCGAGCCATGGAGATTGTGCAAACTGTAAAACTCTGTGCACTTTCGTTATTTTTAATCCTAAACTCAGACACTGTTTCAAATTTCTATAGTACAATATATACTTTGTTTTGGGGTGAAGGGTGGTCGCGAGTTTGGCATTTTTACTACCTGGAGAAGTAAAATGTTTGGGGCAAAGAGGTAAGTCTTTGTGATCCTCGTGGAGTTCTACAGGATAGTCCAAATCTACCTCCAGAAAGTAACCGATCGGCGAATCGTCCGGATGGTTTGTTATATCGATGTGCTGATACTCGCACTCGAACGAGCCGATTGGTAAATGCACGCTCATAGCTGCACCCTGCAGATTATTCACGTCATAATACGCGAGATATGATTCCACGTTACTAGGATCAAAATCTTTTTCCATGAATCTATTATTGGCCCGAGCGTGTCGATTAGAACATTGTGCTACGCCGCCTCGAATGGATCTTTCAATAAATAACACCATTTCAGGGTTGTCTAAAAGTTGCAAATTTACATTAGTATGTTTGAGCATCGCGTCAAAAGCAAGTCCCGGTGCAGTGTAGTAGTGCAACGGATCTAAATCGTATGTTTTGAAGCAGCTAGCGCGGAAATTTTCAAAAATATCGGCAAGCAAAAGAACATCGGTCTTTAAATATAAATCTGAATAGTCCCCCAATGACTCTAAATGGAATTCCCCCCAAACAGTTTTCGCATGCTCGTAATCAGCGTCTCTAATATTTGAATTGGTGAGATGAGAGTAGAAATGCGTCTTTGCAGGTAATCACGTCTCATCGAGTTTCCTCCAACAATCGACGTATTCATAGGGAAAAACGCCTTTGCGGGTCATCAAACTGAACTGAGTCGGGTTATTATACAATTTACGTGTTATGCGTTTATCGGTATCGGTCAAATATGTGGAAAGTTCATCGATGCTGCTAGCCATAAATCGAAACGAATCGATGAATCTCGAGTGCATCATTGTTCCATCGACGCGTTTCGTGAAGGATATATATTTTTCCTTATTTATGGGTAGCAGTGTAATTTTACCGGGAAAAGTTGAAGCGAAGGATTCTATTGAAAAGTGAGAATCGTAAACGAAAAATGCTAAATCTTTACACTTGGGAAATTCCATGCGTACTTTATTCATGTAGAAAATTTGATAGATTGAGAATACTGGGATCTGGCGGGTAGGCTTAACCTAAAGTGAGTCGTAAAGGCACAATTAGATATATTATTTTACATTCGATAGATATATATTATTATACATATTATTTGTAATAATTGCTCTATGCAAACACTGTGAGATGCCATGAACTAGAGTGAGAGCGACTAGATAGGTGCGAGCGAGAGCGCACACCGGCCCGTGGCAGCAGCGACCCCGCTCCTCTTAGCCAGGCGCTGAGTCAATCGCTCTGCTGAGCTGATAATTGATCAGCCGGTGCGAGACAGGGCGGGAGATTTAAACAATTCAGCAATAATACAATCTTGTTGATGATTGTCATAGGCTTATTTCACGGTGAAGTGGCACAAGCATCTGTCACATAAAAACAGCTGACCATTATGATCAGACAATTGTTGGCTTACCAATCGGGAAAGATCTTTAATCCAAGTAAAGTGGAATCTCGGTGCAAACTCACCAGTCATATCGTCTTCCGGATTACTCTCAACCGTTAGAAGATGGATCGTGTCAATGTTTACGCTATGCAAATTTTTACTCAAATAAATTCGCACGATGACGTTTTTATTTGATTTTGCATGATGCGAAAAAGTTCGAGATTCTATACCATATACATTGATGTGCAAATTATTCAATCTCTCAAGCTTTTTCACATCATGTAGAGTAGCAGGGAATTTGATACCTGTACCGTCCAACTCGGAAATATAGCGACGATAGTTGGGAGTCCTATCAGTGTTGGTGTTGACCGGGTGGAGGGCTGCTGTGACGGACCAGAGAAGGCATCTTTCGTCCTCGTTCCTCACGTTGATCACAGCCTTTTTATGTCGAATGTTTTGGAGCAGCTCGATGAATGTTGAAGCTCCCGCGGCGAGAGGCTGGTAGTGGTTGATATTTACAGCGACGTTGAGGATCTCAATCTTGCTCCAACCGGAATCGCATTGTTCGAATTCTTCAACCTTTGATAGCAGATCACCCCGTGCACGTATAAACCAGACATTCATATCGCTCGATGGGAGAAGAATCGCCACGTTGGATGTGTTAAAGCTCTTAACTTCGGTGGAGATCTCTTCGTGTTTGACATTTTCGAATTTGCATGATAATATGAGGTTAACCTTCACATTTCCCTCCTTGCGCAGTATCAGCTCCAACTTCTCGGTGACGACGCGCTGCACATCATCCAGAAAGGCGTCCAAATTTTTATGATGCAGATTTGTGACAACCCCCGTTCTGATTCGGCTGGCAAAAGCACTATCCACGTCGTCCCACTGTACACCCGCAGGAGTACCGATATTTCCACCCGTCACCACTACGCACTGCTGCAACTGCCTGATCTTCGTCACCCAAGATTGTAGGAGTGTGATCGTATGTTGGATCCGTATTTTCGCACCAACGGTTGTTCCTCGTTGCATGGAAATATCGCGCAGAACTTGGATATTCGCAATTCCAATATCAGTCCAATGATTGATGACAGCGTCATTCTCTTCTCCGGGAGGCTGCTTTCTCAGCAAATTGTACGTCCCCTCCATCTGCTCTGCAAGTCTCATATACGCTTCGACGGTCATGACTTTGACGTTGATATGAGCTGAACTTTGTATAACTCTTGACTTGCACGTATCGTGTAAGACTGATGAGTCTGCATCGGATGCGTTGAGCTTATATATAGGCCGAGAGATCGCAAGAATTTGAGTGTGATGGTGGGGGGTCCAAGCTTTGTACCACCCCCGCCATCAAAGAATCAAAAATTTTTATGGTATACAGGTTTAAGCCTGCATACCCCAACCCCAATCAGTGCCGGACATGCGATGGCAAAAAACGATCGACGACAAGCAGGTAGTGAGCAGTGTTTGACGTGAAAAAAAATCCTGTCTCACCCGCTCTTGACTGGCTGGTATATGCACATAAAGTTTTTGGGTTTTACAACTCTTTATAGTGAACAAGTTCGAGTCTGCACACCCCCAACCATATTAGCATGGGGTATGCAACGAGAAAAAAATCGGCCAACGAAAAGCTGGTAGTACGCAGTGTTTGGCGTGAGAAAAATCTTGTCTTGCCAACTCTTGACCGGATGGTATGTACACATGCAGTTTTTGGGTTTTATGACTCGTTAATCAGCGTGGGGCATGTGACGGGAAAAATCGGTCAACTAAAAGCAGGTAGCGAGCAGTGTTTGACGCGAGAATGTGCACAGAAGGAACCAGAGTGGTTGGACGACAATTCAAAAAATTGAAAGGTGAAGAGTTGGGAACAATGAAGATTGTAATAGTTGCCGAACTTCACAGACAGGCTCGACGCAACTATCCGCGCCGATTCGTAGACGTACACGGGCTGGATGAGACCTGGCAAGCTGATCTCGTCGATATGACCGCACACAGTTCGTGCAACAAGGGATACAAATACCTACTAACAATCATCGATATATTTTCCAAGTACGCGTGGGCGGTACCGATAAAGTCCAAGAGTGGGAAAGATGTTACTGTTGCCATAAAATCTGTACTGATCCATGTGATGGGAAAAATCGGTCAACTAAAAGCAGGTAGCGAGCAGTGTTTGACGCGAGAATGTGCACATACAGTTTTTGAGTTTTATGAGTCGTTAATCAGCGTGGGGCATGTGATGGGAAAAATCGATAAGCGAAAAGCAGGTGAGCTCTTGAGAAAATTTTCTCCTAGCTTATAATGCCCTCGCATCACTTTTTTGTCTGTATGTCACGTGGTGCATGCTCTACGAATGATTGGCCGGCTGGTTTTTGCTCGCTGAAGGGTGGGTGCGACTCCTTTAGTATAAATTCGAACAGCCGTTTGAAACTTCTCTAGTAATTTTGAAAATCCTTCGTGTGAAAACAAGCGTTTTTGATAAATTGAGTTGTGAGAAAGAAAAAAAAAAAAAAATGATTGGATGGAAAAGAGGACCGTCAGACTCCCCACCCAAATCACAACCACGATCGCCAACTTATAAGTGGGTGTGCAGAGAGGTGGCTTACGATGAGGAGAAGGATGATGATGATGAGAATGTTAGCGAACAGGATAACGATAATGATTTCATGGATTATTTTGAAGAATAAACCACGCTAAATTCACAATTATTGATTATATATTTTTCACAAGTAAAAATTCATAACATTTACATTTTGTATGACAAGAATGGGTGAAAGTTATAAAGATATATATTTGTAATGTATCCTATTTCTAGATTATAATTTTATCGAATAGTAAATTTTTTCAATTCTATGTATAAGCTATGATATAATTGTGATTAATTCTATTGAATATCCTACATATAAACCCGAATATAATTGTATATATTGTAATAAATTCTATTGTTATTTTGATAAATATTGTCCATATTATCTATACACATAATTGCAACCTAGACAGTTTTTAATTAGAGGATTCGGTCCATCCACGATATCGCCATCGGGTCCTGGTGTGTAATGTATGCTACATCTGCGGAAACTTGCGATGACGTAGTCCATTTTCATATTCTCTGGTAGTTTATCCCACGCATCATTGATGGAGTTTGATGCGAACGTGCGGATGAATTCTTTTGGTAAAAAAGCTATATCCTCGGACATCATTGCCCTTAAACTATCCAATTCTTTGTACAGACGGAAGGATTTCTCGAGGGAGCTGGTACAATCCTTCGAATACCAACTCCTTAGTCGTTGACATTTTCAAAGGCGCAGTTGTATGCCGGGATGTATTCAGAGTTGTCATCATACCATATTGAGCCTGGTGTTGCTGCTTGCTGGAGGTTATTCGCTGGAGAGTATCCATGATTCAAGTCATGCCACGGTGCCGCTTCCATATACCTCAATTTTTCCATTGCAGAGGGTATGATACGCAAATCTTCCATATTAATAACCCTCGTTGTACCATCGACGATCTTCGTCAGCCATGCTTTCTTCTCCGCCCATTTGACGTATACGTAACACGCATTTCCAACCATTTTCCTCACAATCTTTGTCACATCCTCGTGAGATTTTATTGCCCGCATTCCATGATATTCCGTGGTGATTGTGTGTCAACTATACATTGGTAGCTCTACATTCAAGTAGTAAGCTTGCCAAATCATAGGGCGGCTTGAAAATGATGTAATCCAGACCCGACCCGTTTACATTCATGACTGCGACTTCCTTGGGTACAAACTTCATGTTATGACCAATAAAACATTGCACGTCTAGGATCATCGCCATGTTGAGGAGTGGGAATGTTGCGCTCGATTATACTGACGGATAGTATGTGGAAGACTGACTATTCCACCTCCAGTACACCCGCTTTTATCCCCTCGTGAATGAATTTTGTGGAAGTAGAGGGGGATCGCATAGTTCATTTATGGCAAATAACTGCATGATAATTCAAACTTGTTGAATTCTCCACCAAGGTATTTCATTTGCAGACGATTTTCCCTGGCCATTTTACAGATTTCAGTCAGCTGACTGGAATCTTCTTGTAGAACTCTTACGATTCTCGGTGGTAACAAGACGGTGTATTCTCCATCGATCGTCGCCAGAACACGTACCCCGAATTTTGTTTTGACCAGTCGTAACCCGATGTCGTCATACACTCCCCCAATTTCGAGTTCCGACATCTTCTTGGTTGGCAGATTCTCCAGGCGGCTGACGTGGCTAACATTTGCTAGGTCCATCGCGTTTCGAGGTTATTTCACAAGTGAGAACAGTTCACAATGAGAATACGATGAGAACAGAGTGACGATCACGATAGGTGTACGCTTTATATACGAATCACTCCCTATTACAATTTTCCATTGGACAAGTCTCGCCACGCATATTGTGCGAAGAATTTTTATGGGACCACCCCCATTGCCCCAGATTGATTTGAGTGCATCACCACCAGCAAAGTTCATTTTCGGCGCCATCTCAAAGAGCAATTTCCTGGAATTTTTCCAATGGATCTGGCGGGTTTTTATGTGCGGCTTTCCGGCGCCAAAACAAGTCTCGACAGGAATTATTTTGTGTGAAAAAAAAAAACAGAATTAGATGCAGACGACTTAATACCGTCTTGTTTTATTGCTGGCATCGATGTCGATTAAAAGTGTGTGTGTGTGTGTGTGTGTGTGTGTGTGTGTGTGTGGTTTTTTTTTTTTTTTTTTTTTTTTTTTTTTTTTTTTTTTTTTTTTTTATTTTTTTTTTTATTTTTATTAAGGGGGGGAATGCTTTTACGCATTCCAGGCATAGATGTTTCCTTAGATGTTTTGCATAGGTGGACTGCATATATTATTCGCCTGGATATGTGAGACTCAACTAGCGCCATACAAAAAAAAAAAAAAAAAACTTGACACTAGCTACTACTCACTAAACCCTAAACCCCTTTTTCTTCTCTCCTCTGATCCCCTGCGGTACGACTGTGAAGTATTACTTCGCAGGGGGAGGTTTAGCTGCTGCTCTTCCTTCTGGTAGCTAAGGTGTTATTTCTTCCTTCCTTTCTTCTAGATCTTGTTTTCTGTTCTTCTTCCTTCAATGGAACGCAACTCTGTAAGCACTTCGGTAGCAAACGTGCATGTGGCGTTCCAGGCAGCTTCGGTTGGCAGCATTTCTTCTACTATTGACTCTGGTGTGATTCTCTTGTTCAGGATCTTCTCTAACTCATCACGCTGAGGGATAAAACGAGGGCACTCAAAAAAAACGTGCTCTGCATTTTCAGCAACTCTTGGGCAGGCCGGGCACTCTGGAGAATCATCATGCTTAAAGCGATGGAGATATGCCCGGAAACAGCCGTGTCCTGACAGCATCTGTGTCAAATAGTAGTTGACCTCGCCGTGATTCCGGCCCAGCCAAACGTCAATCCTTGGTATAAGTCGATATGTCCATCTTCCCTTTTCTGCAGCATCCCATACTTGTTGCCATCTTGCAATACTATATCGTCGCTCTTCAGTTCTCAGATCTTCAGCGCTCAGTGTAGATGACCTCTTTCGGTGGTATAGGTTCCGTCTTTCCTCAGCTAGAACTCTAAGAGGCAGAGTTCCAGAAATGACGCACACTGCTTCCTCGGATATTGTGCGAAAGGCGCTTGCAACTCTTAGTGCACTTAATCGGTAAACCGGTCCGGCTTTCCTCCATGATTCTTGGGTCTCCAGCGCGTCTGCCCAAACGGATATTCCATATGTGAGCACTGATGTGACTACTGAAGACAACAATAGTCTCCTGCTCTGCTTCGGGCCTCCAACATTCGGCATCAGTCTTGATAGACTGGTTACCACCGCTGATGCTTTAGCACTTACGTGTTCGACCTGTTGCTTAAAGTTCAGTCGGGCATCAAGCATCACTCCCAGATATCGGATAAATGGTTGCGATGTGATCTCATGCTCGCCGACATTCAGCTTGATGTTTTCGACAATCTTTCTGCTGGTGATGAGCACCGCTTCAGTTTTGTGCTTGGCTAGCTCCAAGTTCATCATATCCATCCAACGGTTGATCCGGCTAAATGTGATATCAAAGGCCAGATTTATTTCTTCCAGATGTTTCGCGACAATCACCACGGCTACATCATCGGCATATGCTACCAGTTTGACTTCTTTTGGCACTGCTATTTTCAGGAGACCATCGTACATGACGTTCCATAGTAGCGGGCCTAGGACTGAGCCTTGTGGCACACCACCGGTAATATTATACTCCTTAGGACCACTCTGTGTGTCATATCTAAGGACCCTGCTCGTGAAGTAGCTTGCTACCATCCTACACAGGTATCCTGGAACTTGTTTCTCTTCGAGGGCCCGCATGATGCAGTCCCAATTGGCGGAGTTGAAAGCATTCTTGATGTCCAATGCTGCTACCAAACAGTACTTTTTTGTACCACGTCTCCGTCTCTTTCCGGCTATCGCTTCCTTGGCTGTATTGACAACCAGGTCGATAGCATCCAGGGTTGATCGTCCTTTCCGGAAACCATACTGATTTTATGATAGGAGTGGATCGACTACAGCGTCTATTCTCTGGTGGATGATTCGTTCTAATATCTTACCCGCCGTGTCTAGCATGCAGAGTGGGCGGTAAGATGATGGCTCGTCTGGTGGCTTTTTTCCTTTGGGAAGCAGTACTAGTCTCTGTTGCTTCCATCTTCGAGGAAAGATCCCTTCTTTGAGACATGAGTCGTAGGTCTCTAAGAATAATTTTGGCGCTGCTTTAATAGATGTTTTTAGTGCAATATTTGGGATCCCATCCAATCCCGGCGCCTTATTATTCCCTACGCGATTGCATGCCTCCATCAGTTCTTCTTCTGTGACAGGTGGAATGTCTTCAGAATTAATCTGCAGTGATGAATATATAAACTCACGTTGCCGCGGAAACAGCGTTGAGACGATCCTCTCTAGGAGCTGTGGACACGTAGTTGACGGTATTGGCTGGTATTTCAGGTGGGTCATGACCACCTTATACGGTCTGCCCCATGGGTCCCTTTCTACTTCTTCGACAAGTTCCTTCCAGCAGCGTTTTTTGCTATCTTTGATGGCCTTGTTCAGTTTTCGGCGGGCCTTTTTGTACTCCGCGACCAGCTCCACCGAGTTAGGTCTTCGATAGCCACGTTGCGATGTTCTTCTTTTCTTGAGACAAGCTGTTCTGAGGGCGCTAATCTGATCATTCCACCAATGCACCGAAGGTCTTTGATTTATACCACGCTTACGAGGCATGCAGGTGTCACACGCCTGGGTGATTTTCGTCATTAGGTTCTTCGTCTTCTCCTCAGCATCTCCTGTGATGGTCGAGTCCTTGTCTAATGCTACTACCAAAGCTTCCGAGTCAAAGTCTTTTACTTTCCATCCAACTGCATTAGTTTGTCTAGTTGCTCTTCGAGGGTTCCGACCAGCCGATATTTCCCAAAGTATTGCATTGTGGTCGCTGGCGGTGTAGGTGTTCATAACTGTCCAAGAATAGCTTCCTCTCAATAGACTGCTGCTGACGAATGTGAGGTCTATTATCGAACTAGCCTCTCCCTTGGTGTATGTTGGTGTTTCGCCAATGTTAAGGAGAACTACGTCCAGCGTGGCCATTGCTTCAAGTAATGCTTTACCTCGCGCATTGGTCTGCTTGCTGCCCCAGTCTACCGCCCAGGAGTTGAAGTCTCCGGCTATTGCTACTGGGTAGTACTGCTTTGCATCCTCAGTAAGTCGATCCAGGAATTCTGTGAAGTCAGCAATAGGGAGGCTAGGTGGTGCATAGCAGCTATAAAAGCGGATACCGTTAACAGATGCTGCTACAAAGCCGTTGCTATTATTGCTCACTACGCTCTGGAAAGGAAATTTGCCACAGGACCAGATGACAGCTTTGGTGGTGCTGTCAGATTCCCAAGGTTGGTTATTCAGGTGTCTGTACGGCTCTGCTATTAGTACTAAGTCTAGCTGTAGTTGACGCACGGTCTGCATAAGCAGGTCATGCGCAGTCTCACAATGATTGAGGTTGAGCTGTAATATCTTCATTATTTCTTGCTTGTCTTCTTCTGAAGCGCCTCTTGGAATACCGGGCATCTATATATGCCGGCATGGTGAGCAGCAACTTCTTCGCTATTCTTCTCAGCGCATAATACACATTTGGCTGGATTTTTACAGTCCGCAATTTTGTGTCCTTCTTCTCCGCATCTTATGCAGTGCTTAGACCGGTCAACTTTGCCCTTACACTGGGATCCAATGTGCCCGAAGTGCCAACATTTATAACATTGAACCGGTCTCATCGTCGCTCTTATTCGGCAGTTAACCCAACCGATTCGGATCTTGCCGTTTCCATCCAGTAGTTTTCGTGCTGTTGTCGCTGGTAGCGTCACTGTAGCCATCTGCGTACCTCTAAAGGCATTACGGATCTTTATTGCCTCTAGTGGTATCTCGCCAGCTTCCGGTTTCAGGGCGGCCTGGATATCTTCCTTCGTCGTGGTGTCATCGATGTCTCGAATCTCGATTGTCTCCTGTGGCCCTTTGCAGACTACTTTGGCGTCTTCTTGGAGGATGCCCGCAATGGCCTTCTGTAAGGCTTGGCCTGTGTCGGTGCTCTTCCTCGAGAGCGTAATCAACATGTCTCCGGCGTTGGTCTTGTGTACTTTGTCGACCGTATCACGGACCTGGTCTTCAGGAACGTCCTGTTTAATACGCCGCAATATCTCGGCATACTTCGCCTTGTCTGCTGGGCGGATGATCAGCGCGTCAGGCCTGATCCATTTGTGCGGTTTTTTCCGCTTAGGCTCCGGCCTGGTCTTCTTTAGAGACTCTTTTAGGAGCTGCTCTTTGGCTAGCCTCCTTTTCTCTTTCTTCGTTTGGACATCTGTCCAAACATTCGCGTCTTTTTTCTCAGCATTCTGCTTCGTCAGGTTTTTGAGAGGACTTGGTTTCAAGTCCTTCTTCTTTGTCATTCTGTTATCTGTTAAGCCCGGGGAGTTTCGGTTTTTTCTCTTGATAGACTTGATGACACTTCCACTTGTTTCTTCAGCAACAGATTCACCGTCACCATCGCATCCGGTGTCCATTGATTCTCCTTCAATCTCCACAGCAGGTGGACTGTTTTTCTCCGGAGTAAGACGAGGAGTGAGTCGTCGAGACGACTGCCACTCTTCGTCCAGTGTTTTAAATCTGCGAAGGGCGGTGACTACACTGGTCGTCTTGCTCTTTATCTCCTTGTGGATGTTGACCTTTGATTTGACAAACTCATGCAATTCGCTGGTCAGCGTTTCGAGGCGTTCCAGTGCTTGCGTCCTCTTCATCTCAGCGCCTGCTTCGATCGCTGCTTGTTGGGCGTGTAACCCGTTCTCACTCATGTTTGTTTCCTTTATATTACTCATATCCTTTTAATATTACCAGCGCATCGTACGGAGAGGAGCGGGTTGTCATAACTAGGAACGGGTATACCCTCGGAGATAGTAGTACTCCTACCCCAGTTCCCTGGGGCCTAGTCGACACTTAGCCAGTCCCGGAATACACGGACGGACTAGACTCGCTCGAGGCGGTGAAGATTCCGATCTCTATCACTCACTGCGTACTTCCTGATCAAGGCCCGAAGTGGCTGGCTCCTGAACTACTGCTATAACTTACACCTCGGCAGAGCAAGCTCACATCAGCCTTAGCCGGTATCGTCGGAAACTACGATACAGGTTCCGGACACTCCCGGTGGGTCACAGCAGAGAACGATCTTCTTGTTGCAGCGTCAGATGGGATGACCTGCCCTCTTGAGGTCAGGTGGTATGACCAACCCTTTTTAAGGGGAGTTTGTTTCACGGGGGTGTATTTTATTTAGCCCCTACCCTCTGTACCCTGTTAACTAAGAGACTCAGTCTCCTAGTATCATCCAAGGACAGCGAGCGTTCTCCAATTCCCATGGAGACGCGCCTGGTAGCAGTTTCTCTTCTGCCGCAGGTGTGTGTGTGTGTGTGTGTGTGTGTCCTGGACCTAAAAACAATATCGCGAAGTTTGTTCGGCGCCTGGCGTGATAAACACACCTGGAAATCGTTGATGCGCTGTGTCGCGACAATATACTCGACAGCTCAGTATGGCGGAGAGGGGAGGGGTAGTTTTTGGGTAGAGAGAGAGATGCGAAATACGCAATGCCAACACGTTATTTTATCAAGTGACCATCCAATCAAATCAGTATATATTTTCAGCCAACGATATTACAAACAAGAAGAAAAATATGAAAAGAAAATAATAATTTTATAGTCGCTCTTCGCGATCCAAAATGCCAAACAATAAAAATAATAATTCCTAACGCGCTATTCGCGATTCGTACTCAAATACTTCGATCTATCCAAAAAAAAAAATAACATAATAGAAAGAAAAACGAAATGACTAACTCTAGACGGTTTCTAATGCCTACGTGCGCTAGCCGCTGCTTTAACGATAAACAATAGTTCAAAACTAATAACAAAATTTGACTCGACGCGCTAACCGCGACCGTCCTCTACTAACTACAGCGCTAATCGCTAACTTAACAATAAACCACTCGACAAAAACTAAACCCAAATCACAACCGATGCGCTAACCTTACTAATAAACAATAATTCAAAATCCAAAAAAAAAGAATGTGACTCGACGCGCTAACCGCGACCGTCCTCTACTAAATAACTTATTATCACGCACCCGAGCTCGACTTTCTCCGCAACGTCGGAACACGGTTCGCGAGTTCGAACGCTCCCCCTTTGACGACTCGCGACCTACACGAGAAATTACACTGTATGGTAATTGATTCGGCGTGACCCAGTGTAACGGAATTTGATTACACTCAAATTGCAGTAGTCTTGTCGCGACCCAAACTCGGGACTCTACTCGACCTTCTCGGTCACTTAACAGTGGCTCTACGTTAGTACGCGCAACTCAGGCTAAGGTCACTAAGCAGATTTATCGGCTCAAGAATTTCGAGTACGTTCGTTAACGCAAATCCTCGATGGCTATCCGTTCCTCGACAAGCCTTTAGTTAATGTCTCTCGAAATTCTCTCGCAAGAATATTAGCAGCGCTTACCGCTCCACATCCAGGAGACGAACTCGCCTACGCCCTCATGACGGTGAGCATCCATTACACTTCGCAACCGCAACGTTTCTTCACGACACTTAACGAACTTAATTCAGCGCAAAAAAAAAAACGAAATTGCAACAGTCTCCGTTCGTTGCCAGAACTAGAGTGATCTCAGATGGCCGATCGGCCACAACGCCGATCTCGTCACGCTAATCCTTCGTGACGTCATCACCCTAAGAATGCGCAACAATCGATCTGTCATCGATTTTGGAGATTGCGCAATCTGACGCACACCTGTCGTCGCTTCGCGGCGCAGAACTTGACGCTAGATCGCGATGTCGTCTTCCGCGCTGCTCTACGGTGTGCTGGGGTTGGGCGGGGTGGTGCTCCCTCGTAGCTAGCCGGTCTCTCGCGGTTGCCTTGGTCAGGAGTGGGTGGGGTGAACGGAGAGGCTGCGGCGCGCCGGCCGCCAGCGGGAATCGCGTCCGCCTTGGATTCCTGCGCTGCAGGGATCTGCGTTGGCTCCCCCTCCGCAGCGTCGGCATCCACCACGCCAGATCTCCGCGGTTTCGCCTCGCCTCAAAATATCCTGGACGTTGGAGTTGGTCGCTGGCCCGTGGCCGGTGTAATGAAAAAAAAAAAAAATAAAAACAAAAGCCCGCAATATCTCAATCGTAATTCGCTATTGCGTCCCTGTCGAAGCTGGGATGCGTGACTCCAGTTCTGGCGCTCGTTTATTATTCTTTCGCGACCCGATCTCAGAAACCCTTATTCTTGGATTCCGTCCAAGATTCAGGGAGCATCTTATAATGAGCATGCCTACAGGAATGCCACGTTACAATACATATATTCATCTATGTATAATATGTATGAATATGTGATGTGAGTAATTCCACGTCAAGCCGGAAGAATTTGACCAAAAATATAACTCCATGTTTCTGATTCTCTCGTAATTTTTTTTACAAGCCTTCTGAGAAAAATCAATTTACCAAACAATTTTTTTTCAATTTAAACAGTTCAAAAGTTACAAGGGGTTGAATTATCGGAAAAAGATTAAAAAATCAAAATCATGCTTTCCTTTAAACGTCGATATCTCCGGTTCCCTTTGTACTACAGATCGCAGCAAAAACTCACTCCAAGCTCTTCAATTGTACTTTCAACTTGTTTATTTTAGATTTATGGGAGTAATGGTTTTCTGTTTGTTAAAAACAATTATTTTACCACGATAAGGTGGCCACCCCCCTCCAAAATCTAGCCGTGTGATATTTTGAGAAATTTTTTGCATGATTTTTAAAGGAAATGCGATGATCTCTCCGATAGCGAAATCGAAATTTTTTCAAAAGCAACCGTTTTTGCGCGCGTAATAAAAAAAATTCGATTTCGGGACTAAAATTAGGGTTGAAATTTTTTTTCTGAAAATACGCACAATCCTAAGTGCGGATATGAAAAATTTTTCGGGATCTGGCAAACCAATCACCTAGAAATGAATCTCAAAATTCGAACTTTTTGTCGAAAATTCGGTACTAACTGGCGGAACAGGTGGGATTGAAATATCTGGCAAAATCGACCAGCGCCAACTTCACCCAAGTCTAGGTAACGGTATAAGATATGTCATTGACGATTCTGCGCGACGGGTTTCGTTGGACTGACTTTCTCTGTTTGCAGCTAGGCGAGCAGCAAGATTAGTAGTTCGAAAATATCTGAGAGGAGCGTGACAAAAACGTCCGCATTTAGAATTATCAATGATAATTAACACGAAAACAGCATAACGGGAGCATAACAAGCATTTTGTTATCATCGGTTGCCAGTGACAACCGTTGTAGCGCGGAGGTTAGCGAACGCTCGCGCGTGGCCGATCCAGCCGATCAAGATCCCGCTCTTACAGTTTGCCGACGCGGCGACGACGAGATGGTGTAGCGCAAAAATTGAAATTCTTTCGAAAATGATCATCGAATCAACCCGATTCTATAAAAGTGCAGCCTTATTGACAAAGGCTTATCACTCTTATTTTACAGAGGAATGGTTTGAAGAAACGAACAGAATCCACCCGAATTTTGACAGTTGCTTGTTCATCGCAAAATTCTAGGTCAGTTTATTTATATTCTGGAGAAGGATGCGCAAAAATTGGTTAATTCTGACACCGTGTATTTACTTTCGTAGGTCGAATATTTCCGCGGCAACAATGCACATAGGTGGCCGACTTTTATGTGATTCTAGTAGTAGCAATGAGCCCAATACTGACACGACCCAGCGTTATTTTCACGCAATGATCAAACCGGGGACGGTAAACTACGGTTCGAAATTATTTCCGAGGAAAATATTCCGTTGCATTTTGGAATTTCGTTAATTGTCCGACAAATTGATACGTAATGCGTAAGAACGAAATGACCCGCATTTGTTTAGAATGAAACCCTTGCATTGCTCTCTACTTCGATACGAAAATCGTATTATTCTTAGCCAGATGATAGAAGTATGTGCGAAGCACGAAAGGCTGAGGTATCGTTAAAGTACGGCAGAAGTATGGACGATGCTATAACAGAAGTAGAAGTGTCACGTGCGGAGCGGTCTCGCACGCGACGACTTACCCTCTTTGTTATTAACGAGGTTTATTTATTTAATTTTTGGTGGATTCGGGGGTGAACGTCCTCTACAGGGCGTTCCGTGGGAAATGGTTTGGAGGACTTCAATTATTATGTACCAGTTTTGAATGGAAGCAAGTGGAAATATTTAATGGAATGACTAGGAGCAGCGATATTTAGACAAGGAAGCTTACAGTATATTCTTACGCTACTCACGTTCTCGCTCTTTCGCGATCTCGCTTGTGGATTCGGCTTCGGCCTCGTTGGTGCCGAAGCTTACACCTTCACTCACTCACTTACGTACTACACGGCTTGATTAAGTTCGTGGCTTTGCTTATTGCGCTTAATTCTAACTTCACAGACTGATGTCGCGACGCGAGATGCTTGAATGACCGCGGATAGATTTACAGGGAATTCTCTCTGTGATCGTCGGAGACCCAAGACTGATAACTCTTTACTCGACAGCTCTGAAGGAGCCTGATTCCGTAGATGTTGGTTTGATGCTGTCTCTAACGGGACTGTCTTCGCTCGCTCGTCCGACACCCCTTGGAACGTCGGGCGGCGAGCGAATTTCTGCTGACTTTGCAATTTAAAACAAAGGCTCGCCTCGCAACGGTCATCCTCGAAGCGCGTGATTTCGCGCTCGCCTCATCCCGGTGTTGATTACACCCGGGATCCGGCGGGCGCGAAGACGCTGACGTTGCTGGCTGTCCAACTACGCCGTTGCGCTTGGCTATACCACGAACTGGTTATGATAAAATATTTTATATGTGCTAACTAAACCTATGCTTCCTTGTCTCTAAAAATAATAATAATAAATGATGAAATTGTTATGATCGGTAATATGTTACATTTTGGGTAAATGTGCGGCGCTCGTGACAGAAGCATAAAGAAATAATCGTTAGGTATGGTTCATCTATCATTTATCTGTGATTTTTCCATTTCGTGGGCTACAAAGACAGTATTTTTTCGTAAATGCGATCACCACGCTTCACTTTCCATTTCAATTCAATGACAGTTCGTCAATGACAATAATTGGCAAATTAATATTGAGTTTGTAAACCGATGCAGAGATTTGATAACTAATTCTATACGATTCCTTACAGACATGGTAATCCAAATGTTTGATTAGTCTTTACATGTGCAATGAAACATTTTGTATTATTCAAAATATGTACAATGCGTAATTCGGGAATCAGTTATTTTTTGGGATTGCGCATAGTATTGCATAACAGAATTATGCACCTTCGATACTCCTCGTATGTTAATTAATCCGTCCTCCTCGCTGAAAATTTTTTCAACGAATGCTGAAATTTACAGGGACCCGGGCATGATATTTGCAATGTTGCCCGCTACATTTCATACATTGAATAATGCGTAATTACTTTTTACTGCGTAATAAATATTCTCCGGCATTGCTTCGTGTTTGCCTTTTCCGGTTGGACTCATCTCTGTCAAACTATCGTTGACTAAGATAATTTTGAAGAGTGCTCGGTTCGTTTCTTTCCGACTCTTGTACATAATCTCTGTAACGGCGGCCATTTGCACATTGTCAACCCACACGTCGTACCCTAAGCTTAACCGTACTTGATGACAATTTAAAAATGATAATTATCTTATCAAAATTAGTGACAATTTAGTGCAAAAGTATTACCAACAGATCGTTTTCCGCTACTCGGTGCTGTTACTTTCAGGACAATTTGAAAAGTGTTACATGAACTCGTTTCATTAACGCATTTATTCGTTTCTTTGTTTTAATTGCGACTGTAGTCGCAGTTTGATAATGTAGCTACACAACATTTCGTTGGAGACATTGAATTGATGCATTATTCACTGAAAATTTGAGGGCGTTGCCTAGCTAGAACGCGCGGGCTACTCCGCTCGGCACGACGCAGCACCTGATGAATAATAGAAAAAAAATAGACTCCTTTCAGATTCCACTTGAAAAATTTACCAGTAATACAGAATTTCATAAGGAACCCGAAACTGTTTTTTTTTGTAATTCAAAAACTCGTCAGTAATGAGTTAAAAATCGTCAAACATTTTAATTGTTTATAAAAATTGGGATTTTCAATAATGTTCAACATTGCATTTTTTTTTATGAAAGCTTATTCGTTCACCTTCCGAATGCACTGTAAATGATGTCTTCACGTCGAATGGAACCCGATATATGCGCACTCCTTTGTTATCAAAATTAAATGATTGTCTTGTAACTTTCGAAAACAAACATAAATCGGACGAACACCAAAATGCGTATTGATTCTTTTTACCTTTATTTCATGTGAAAAAAAGTATGAACAGATTTAAAAAATACGAGGTCATTTTTTGATTGACGTGACGTAGAATTCCCCATACGAATATTGATATAGATATACATTCTCAATATTTCAACGAAAATTATATTCACCGGCGTCCGTATTTCTACGCAATGCAATCACGTGACTGGTAATAGTCTAATAACCGGTATTCATAGTCAGGTTCGATTTGTAGGACTGTCTTGAGTCAGCTCAAAGCATAGCTTGATCGATTGAGAGCTTTTCCTAATACAGTCTCGAAAATAATACGTAAGTATGAATACCAGCCAGACGTCGTCACAGGTCATTTTAAATTGAAAATTGCAACGAATAGTTGTTAGCAAATTCATGATATAACAACGAAAATATCGTCAATCTCCCAAGTCTCACCACGTGGAGGTCGCTATCGAACAGAGACCCACCTAACCCGTCCCTACCTCCCAACCATGATCGGGTTTGCACCAAACAAATACAAAATGATAAAAAATAATATAAAATGATAAAAGTGAAATTGAAATCGTTTAAACTTGATAAACATAATCACGAAATCTGTATGATAAGGATCTCATAGAAATTGAATTGAAACAGTATAAGTGAAACATTGCAGTAATTTCGATAGAGAAAATTGATATCATAACAAGGCTTCGCGCATTGTATACATTATCCTTTTGCGGCACAGGGGACCGTATACGGTCTCGTCAAATAATAAAAGCATTTACGACGGTAGCATCTATAAAGTGCCAGAATATTCGGTTCCACCACTTTTTGGACTTACGACCTATCTTATACGTTGATATTAATTGGTCTGATTTATCAACGAATCCTATGTAACGGTTATAATCGGAACATATTACTGGGGAGCTTACTTCCTTCAATGAGCCATCTTTTTCTCTGCAATTAACGGTTGTCGTTTCGGAAGGGTCATGATAATTTGATAGGAACTGGACTGGTTTCTTATCCATCCATTTGACCCACCGAATTCCTGTATTTGAAGTCTTCCATTCATATTCCCCATGTCCCATATTTTTGTCAAGTATTTACTCTTTGGTAGTCTCACGCGATCTTTACGGACAGTACCACACGCAAAGATATTATCTTTCTTTAGTTCGATCATAAGACCAACGCTGGTGAAATAATTATCAAAATATACGTGGTGATTTTTCCCAACTAAGTCACGGGTAAGGTCTGTTACAACTCTTGGTCCTAGTTCCTTTTCAACACGTTCTTTTTTACCTATATATATTCCGAATTCGCAAATAAAACCCGATTCATCTGCACGCACCCAACATTTATACTCTCGTTTTATTGGCTTCGCTGGCATACGAGTATATTGTTTGAGACTGCTCCGACCTTTGAATTTAATCATTGATTCATTTACAGATTGATACTTACTTGGCCCCCAGCGCATTTTACAAGTATCATTCAATTTATTCAACATGGGCCTTATTTTATATAATCTATCAAAATTGGGATCAGTTCTAGTTGGTTCCTTATCATTGTCAGCCATATGTAGATTCCGAAGGAAAAACCCAAATCGAGTGACTGTCATTTTCGAAGCTACGTAATCATCATGAAGTTCAGGGTTAGAAGACCAATAATCTCGATACGAGGGTAGTTTTTTTACTCCCATTAGAATATTTAGACCCAAGAAGATCAGCAATTAATCTTTCGTTATCGGGTCGGCTTTTCGCTTATTTTGTACTGCATAGAGATTGGTCTGAGTTACTATTATATCTAAAAGCTCATCCGAAAATAAGCATGAAAATATCTGCAGTGGTGTTTTAATATCATCTAGGAGTTTAGGCCCGAAGTCTCCCGTGAATGGAAGGTCATCCTTAATTTTCGTGGCTTTCTTCCATGTTTCAATGGCTAGGTTGTTTGATTCTTCTTCATTGTCTGTATCGTCATCTGTATCATCATCATCTTCTATAAGCTTTGATGCCAAATTTTTATCCAAACCCCTTACGTTTCCAACGATACGTCTTCTACCAACCACATGAGATGGTGGTTCTGTATCTTCAGTTCCTGAATCACCTAGCCCATCAACAGGTTCAGAATCACTAGGGATGTCAGTGACAATCCTCTTACGTGTCTTCCCCATTGTGATTCTAATACAAGAGAAGTGAGAACAGCCCCCTGACACACGCTGCTAAAAGTGGTTCGCAAAATGTCCCTCGATTCTGCCGCCAATTTCTACCACTAGTGGCGTTAGTAGTTACCTGACGAGCTTGCACGCGGTCAGCGAGGGCAGCGAGCGTGTAGAAGTCTACTAGCGCCACATAGGGGAACTGAAAAACGGAGACAAGACGCGTACAATTTTTTAGTATACGAGCAGTGGTGAGTGTCAGGGGGCTGAGTGAGAGTCACTGATGTGACTCGCCATATTGGATCCGCCATCTTGAATTTTTAACTTTTTAAGTGCGGGTTCATAATCAGCGATCTCAACAATCCCCGAGTACCAACTTTCGCTCTCGTCAAACAACTTCTGCGTTTTGATCTGCCATATTAGATCCGACATCTTGAATTTTTAACTTTTTTCGAAGAGATTGAAACTTACTCCCGAATCGACGCATAGGCGAAAGGATCTGGGGAGGGGATTTGTACCTTAAGAATTCGTTCTCTTTAACGGATTTGAAAAGAAATAACTTTTATCATGGTATTGCAATTTATAGGGGAAGTTATTCGGCTTCGCCGTACAATTGGCCAGAAAGAGAGATTGAACGCTCCGCTTTATCCCGTCCCGTTTGGCCTTACAAAATGGCGTCGTCGCCATGCGGTCTCCCGCCCGCTTGCTGTAATTGCGCAACTGCACTCATCGTTCACACAGAACACACACACGTACCCACGGCTCTCACACAGAGAATTCCGGCCACACAGGCACCGTTGAGATGGAGGGTCGCGATCCCTCCACTCAATCGTGGGTCGTACTCGCCTCCTCGCTCGCACGTTCGCTTCTCACTCGCACGTTCTCTCTCGGACGGTACGCGTCGAACTGATCGAGGCCATTCGAGGCGGGGTCCTTCCGCCAGCCCCACGAACAGATCACGTGGTTGGTAAGCCACGTGATCGAGCCGCGAATGCCGCGCGCCCGACTCTGGCACCTCGCCGTTACCAACCGTCGTCCCTGCCATCATTCTTTCTCTAACACTTATTTATTGATCTTTTTTTCATTTTTTTTTCTGCTTATGGCCAAATCGGTGGGGAAATCCTTCATGGACCGCCCTAGGTAGGGTACTGTCACTCCCAGAAGTGTGGGACTCGCCTGACGGAATACCCACTAAAACGACCACCCAAAACCGTTCCTTGCTGTCGTCCACACCCCACGGAACTGTCGTCGTACCTGTTTTTGAGAATCAAATATCACGATTAAAACAATACGAGGCAAATATTTTCATAAAATTAAATCTAACAAACGGATGTGAACTAGACTTTTTACGATTTTCGTGACACCATTCTCGCATTACAGAAACGCTGAAACTCAGGTTTATTCGCAATAGGATTCATTAGAGTTCAGTAGTATTCAATACAAGTCTTTAGTAAAAAGAAACTTATCTTGCGTTTCATTTCTGGTCTCGTTCTGTGTTATCGTCCGCGAAAAGCCATTCCTTGCTGTCGTCCATACCACACGGAACTGTCGTCGCATCTGTTTTTGAGAATCAAATATGAGGATTAGAAAAATACGAGGCACATATTTTGATAAAATTAGATTTAACATTTTTGAAACTACAGATGCAGTTTAACGTGCATCAAAAACAAACGAATGTGCACTCGACGTTTTACGATTTTCGTGACACCATACTCGCATTACAGAAACGCTAAAGCTCAAATTTATTCGCAATAAGAATCAATCATTAGAGTTTTGTAGTGTTTAATATGAGCGTTCAATAAAAAGAAACTTGTCTTGCGTTTCACGTCTGATTTTGCCAGCTCTTCGTGTCCGCCGATAGCCATACCTTGCTTATCCTCGAGATCCCACGGGACTATCGTCTTACCTATTTTCAACATTAAACAGCACAATAAGAAAAATACGAGGTGCCTTTTTGATGATAACGATTCCTATGTTATTCAAACATCAGATACAGTTTTGTGTGCGGTAGCAAACAAAAAGAGTTTTGACGTCCCACCACTTCTGTTATATTATTTTCACACCTGTGAGGATTTTTTTTTTAATCCTCTAAATAACAATAATAATAATTCATGACAGTTTCGCGTTGTCAATCATTGAAGATTTGTAAAAAGAATCATATCTCACATTTCATTCCTGGTTCCGTTGCCTGAGGAGATGCTCGATGTGCCCTCCGTTCTGCTGGACAGTGACTGCGAGCCGTTTCCGGATCGACCCTCGCACCCGTCGCATCTCCCTAACAGGAATAGCGGCACACGCTTCGGCGATGCGATGGCGCATGTCGTGTTTCGTTGTGGGGGCCCGTTCGTAGACGATTTCCTTGATTCTACTCCAGAACCAGAAATCACAGACGGTAAGATGTGGTCAGCGCGCTGGCCACCTAACCGGACCTCTCGTACCGATCCAGCGCTCAGGGAACATGGCGTCCAGGATTGCCTTGTTCGCGTTACTGTTGTGGGCAGGGGCCCCGTCCTGCTGCCACCAAACCTGGTCCATACGGATGGGGTATCCGGCCATCAGGCGGGAGAGTTCCTCGGTGAGTACGGTCCTGTACTTGGCAGACGTCAGATTTCCGTCGAGGAAAATGGGCCCGAGGATCCTGTCCTGTAATACTCCAACCCAGACGTGGAGCTTCCAACGGTGCTGGCTGTCCTGTTCGACGATCCAGTGTGGGTTTTCCGGAGCCCACCAACGACAGTTCTGCTTGTTGACGAGCTCGAGGTTCGTGAACAGCGCTTCGTCCGTGAAGCACACGTTTCTGAAGAAATCGGGATCCTCCTGCAGACGCTCCAGTCCCCAGCGACAGTACGTCAGTCTTCGTTCGGCATCACCTGGGCACAGCTTTTGCACCGGCTGGTACTTGAAGGGACGGTTCAGCTCACGTGCGATTTTTCTCACAGATTCTCGAGGAACCTCTGTAGGGAATTAATTACTTCTTTTAGAAAGCACGAAGAGACAATTATCGCATTGACCCCTAAATATACGTTGAATTTGTGTCCAGAATTGTCTCGTCTCTAATAAATCTCACCCAACAGAACGAGGTATGACTTGGTAATAAAATTTCGCATCAAACCGACGGGGAAATATCTCGCTGAACTGACGAGTCAATGGATTTTCGGCATAATTACAATTCACCCGAATCAATGTAAGATAACTTAATTAATGAGAATTAACTGAATCACTAAATTTAACTGAAATATTGAGAATTAACTGAGACACAACTGAATTATGAAAAATTAAATCAAGTATATTCGAATTACTTTGGTTTCATGCCAGAATTATGTGTTTGCAGAATGTAAAAATTAAATGAAAATGTGAAATCAATTCGAGTTAAGAAAAATAATTTGAATTTATTGGAAATACGAAAGAATGAATTCAAAACTTTCCAACCTCACTTGAATTAGCGTGAATTATATATTGTGACGTGGATTTTTCCCGCTCCTCGGTCACTCGGAGAAAATGATCGAGAACTTACCGCGTGCACAATAATTTGGCGTCCACGATGTACCCTGGATCTAAAACAATATCGCAAAGTTTTTGTTGGGCGCCTGGCGTGATTAACACGCCTCGAAATCATTAATACGCTATTCCTCGGGCATATGCTCGATAGCTCAGTACCGCGGAGAGGGGAGGGGTAATTTTTGGAGAGAGAGAGAGACACTCGAAATACACACGCTATTTAACAAAAGTAAAATAAAATCTTATATTTCACAATAGCGGTGATACAAAACAAGAAAAAATATAATTCAAAAATCGCTCATCGCGAGTCTAAAACTAAACATAGAATTACACGTAACCTACTCTATTTCTTACTCTAATGAGCTCGCGGCTCCCTAACTAAAACGTCCCTCGACGATCACAAAATCCTCATACGCAGTTCTCAATTTGCAAATTCGCCATTTGTTTTCCATGGCGATTACTGCTCGAAACGAAACTAAAACTAATTATTCGACGGTGCGCCGTCTGGTCTCGCAACTAAAACACCATGCTCAAACTTCTCGTCTCAACTGCTGCGCAACGCAACGGCAATTTCGACTATACATCACCTAACCTCGACTAAACACTATCTTAACTAAACGTAAACTTAACTAAGCGCAAGCACCACTACATTTAACTTCAACTAAACACAAGCTCAAAGTAACACAACTCAAACTACATTATCTTAAATAACGGGTACGGAACTCAATGCAGGCGCAACTAAACGTAACCTAAACTATACGCAATCGCAACGCATCCGAACTTAATTCTTTTCAAAATCCTCCAAAACGTTACCCGCTAATCCGAGCACTCCAATTCGGCACTTCCCGACCTACTCGAGAGGTGACACAAAAAAAAAAAACGATAACGCGGCTCGACCCGGTACAGCGAAATTCGGCTATACTTGATTTCACTAACGAGAAAGATTCAACTAAAACCCGTGACTCTCCTCAACTTTTTCAGAAACTCAGAATTTACTTTACTCTAACACGCGTACTCAGGCTACGGTCATCAAGCAGGAGAATCGGCAAAAGAATTTCGAGTACTTTTCTACAACGCAAATCCAAAACGGCTATCCGTTACTCGGCAAGCCTTTTCGCAATTATGCTCGAAATTCAATCGCGGGGATAGAAGCAGCGCTTACCTTCTACATCCTTGCAACCCCCTTTTCATTCCCCTCGCGATTTTTGGGCGACTCCATTACTTCGCGAAACTCCCCAAAACGTGACTACTTATCACGACCGCCAGAACTAGAGTGGTTTCAAAAACCTACCACCTGCCGCAACACGGATCTCGATACGCCATCCCACACGTGACGTCATACCCCCAAGAATACGCAATAATCGATCCGTCATCGATTTCGTCGATCGCGCAACTCGACGCGCACCTTCGATAGCATCGCTGCGCAGAACTTAAAGCTAGCTCGCAATCTCGTCCTCCGCGCAGCTCCATGACGTCTTGGCGGTGAGCGTGGTGCTCCCTCGTCGCTAGTCGGTCCGTCGCAAGTTCGCTGGTCAATTGTTGGCGGGGTGAAGGGGAAGAGGCTGCGGCGCGCCGGCCGCCAGCGGGAATCGCGTCCACCTTGGATTCCCGCGATGCGGGGATCTGCGTTGGCTCCCCCTCCGCAGCCTCGACATCCTTCCTTCGCAATTGTCGCTAGTCCGCCACTTCGCACTTTCCTCGAATTCGGTGTCGACTTCTTGCCTGATGCCGTTGTAGCTCGAAAAATAAAAAAAACAAAAAAAACTGAAATATCTTACGCTGGTCGCTAAAGTGTCCCCTCTCGTAGTTTCGGATGCGTGACTCTAGTCCTGGCGCTCTTTTTCAAAAACTTCGCGACTCAATTTCGGAAATTCCTCAATTTTTGGTTCCGCCCAGGGTTCAAGGAGCCCCTTGTAACGGGCATCAAAAATGCCACGTTACAATATATACAATATTTATTGTTTCAAAGACCAGTACAAGTCTATAACAATCGGTTAGATAATACAATACATTTTAGCTAGAGTTTGCAAAATACAATAAAATAAAATACAATAAAATACAATAAAATAAGATTTACAAAATAAACCAGCAATTAAGAGATGCATGTATAAGTAAGTAATAGCATGGCCGGGCAATCAGCAGAGGTGACGACTTGGGGATTATTCATTTAAGCAGAAAGCTCTGAGGCGGCAACATTGTTGAATATAGAAGAAGGTATTTTTAATCAGTGCGGTATCACTGCTATTCAGGAAATTCCAGCGGAGATCAGTTGAAGTCACTGCAGAAGTCACGAACGGTTTGCGATAGGGCTCAAAAATTGGGCAGTTGAAGAAGAAATGCTCGAGAGTATCAGGCTGATTAGTGTTGCAGATGGGGCACAGCAGTCCTGGGTTAAATTTGTAAATTGTCTGGTTGAATGCTAGGCGGAAATAGTACTTGCTGGCTAATCTAACTTGCAGGAGCGCTTTAAGTACATTGAAATTAACTCTTCTATTCAAAATTTCAGCCTTATCGCCAGCCACAGGTCTTTGAAGTTGCAGTTGTAGGTAGTGTGCGTTATTCGCTCTTCTCTGGTCTTCTTGTAGAAGATGGTTTTTGAGTTTAGCAAGAAAGTTATGCTTATAGGCTTTCCAAGTTTCTATCTCAAGTTTTTCAAGAGCTGGGATAAGTTCTGGTGCAAATTTACTGATTTGGTTGAGAAACAAAGCGAGCCAGTTATATTTATCGTTGCTGTTGAAGTTCCTGAGTGCCATAAGGCGGCGTAGGCATATTTTCGGATATCTATCTTCTTCCATTTCTAGGATTTTAATAATCCAGTTCCACGTAGCTGTGATGACTTGGAGTGCTAGCGGCAATCTGCCTAGTTCAACTCTCAGTAAGGCACCTTCAGTGCTTCTTGGCATACCAAAAATTCTCTTAAAGAATTCCACTTGGACTTGTTCGATCATATCTAAGTATCTAATAGCCCAGATTGATGAGGCGTATATTAAGGTTGAGACAACGATGCTGTCAAATAATTTGTTAATACACTCGAACGAATCTGTTTTTGCTTTTATGAGGGTAGGGTGTACAGCACTGAATGCCATTTTGGCTTTGTTTATCGCAGCCAATGCTGTCGGTCTGCTAAATCCTGATGTCGTGATTTTTAAGCCCAGGTATTCGTAAGAGTTTGTGATGTCAATTACCTTGTCACCATAATGAAACTGTTTTAAGTTTGCTGGCCTACCACCCCTTCTGCAAACAACAATTTTTGTTTTGTCAATGTTGACATTTAACAGGTTGTTGTCACAGCAACGTTTGAGATGATTAATTTTCTTCTGCAGGTCCTTTGGCGATGAGGCTAAGATGACCAGGTCATCTGCATGTAGAAGCAAGAGAATATCCAGTACACCGTCGATGTTAGTTCCAGCACAGCCTTGCTTTCTCAGGAATTTTTCTAATTCAGCAATGAAGATCAGGAAAAGGAGAGGGCTGAGCAATTCACCTTGCAGAACTCCTTCACTTATCTCGAATTCACGCGAGATCTCGCCATTAACTTTCAACTTGAAGTTGGCAGAATTGTAGATATTGCGTAGAAGTCTGACCAGTTTGGCACTGCAGCCGGCTTCGAAGAGTTTTATCCAGAGCAGTTTGTGCTGCACCGAGTCAAATGCTCTTCTAAAGTCCACAAATAGCAGGAATTGAGATGCCATGCGTTGTCTCAGTCGACAGTTAAGTGCAGCGAGCAGAGTAAATAAGTTGTCATTGCAGCCTCTTCCAGCTCTGAATCCGGCTTGTGATTCAGGTAGTATTTTGCATTTTTCAGCCCATTTCGTCAGTCGTTTATTTATCATATTCGTCAGCAATTTGGCAATGTGATTTATCAAGGCGATGCCTCGGTAATTTAAGGGATCTAGTTTGTCACCTTTTTTATGGATTAGAGAAATAAGAGCCGTAAACCAATGTTCTGGTGTAGTTTCTTCCCTCAGGATTTTGTTGTTTAGACATAACGTGTAAAGCTTCCAATTGTATGGCATGTTCTTCAAGAATTCATTTTGGATGTCATCTGGGCCTGGCGACTTATTATTTTTACTGCTAGCGAAAGCTTTATCCAGTTCTTCCATTGTGAATTCTTTATCCAGCTCAGGATGTTCTACCCCAACGAATGTCGTAGAGTCTGGAGCAATTTGTGGGGTGATCTTGTCGTAGAAGTCTTCCCAATCTCTGAGCGGAATTGGATTAGGCAAAGATTGAGTTCGTCTGACCTCTTTTATTGTTTTCCAGAATTCTGCGGCGTTTTTTGTGTTCGCGAGAGCATCTAGCTTTTTTATTTGTAGCTTCCTTTTCTTCTTTTTGGTCAGCTTAAAGTAGACTCTTTTAGCTCGTCTATATATCTCAAGTTGGGCGTTATTGAAGGACGCAGATTTACAATCAGCAAAGCTTTTTTTAACTAGTTCATGGGCAGCGGAACACTCCGAGTCAAACCAATCCTGTTTCCGTTTCTTGATTTTGTGGTGGCCCGTGTATGAAGTCGAGGACATTTGAGCAGCGTGTGCAGCGCCCGCGATAGCGCCCGAGAGCTTTGCGGTAATTATTTCAACATCTTCTGCCTCGAAATCGGCTGCGATGCTATTCGAGTGTCTTAAATAGTCTTCATACTCTTCCTTCTTTTCCGGCTTCCACTTGAGGCGCACTCTTCTTGCTTTCTTTTCCAAAGCATCCGGCAGTTCGTCTCTTTCGGCTGTAAGACTGATCAGAACTGGGAAGTGGTCCGACGGGTTGTGTTCTTGAATGACCTCAAGGTCTTTAATATCCTTTAGCCCGTTACTGCTGATCCAGCCAAAGTCAACTATACTGTGACCAATATGAGTGTAAGTAAATTGCGCAGGAGTGTCGCTTAATGTTCTTCCGTTTAATAAGATCAGGCTATTATTCTCCAGGCATTCAACTAGCTTTTGGCCTCTGTAGTTAGTGACTGTGTCTAAAGAAACTCTATCGGTGCTTAAATTGGATCCGAGTGTTACCTCTTCTGGCAGAAAATTAAGGTTGCCAAGTCTCGCGTTGAAATCACCGGTCAGTAGTATAGGCAGGTGTCCAAATGAGCACAGGGTCTCATCTAGCGTGCTTTGGAAGAGCTCGAGAAGCGTGTTGATGTTCCTGGATGGTCTGAAATATATGCAGGCAATAATTGCTTCATAATGAAATGATTTGACATGTAAGAATATCCAGCTATCTGTTGATTTGACTGCTTGGGCTTGAAATTGTTTTTTAAGGATAATCGCCAGCCCACCAATGGCATGCCCAGTGCTTTTTTCTTTGATAGCGTTGGCGCAAAAAGCTTAGTAGTTGTCCCAGTTACTTGGTAGAATTATAGAGTTAGTGGCCCAGGTTTCGCTTATGCAAAGAATATCAAAATCGAGTGAGAATTGATAATTAAACAGGTTGCTGATGCCTCTCGAGTTCCATGCTATTATTGCTAGTTTTTTGGCTGCTGCTGGATCAGATTTTGTAGGTTAGGAGTGTCCCTTTGATTTAGCACTTTGTCAGGCTTAAGTGTGTTCTGGTTGTAGTCCCAGTAGTGCCAATTACCGTCGATTTTTATCTTTTTGCCACTTATTTCTGTTTTCTGACCTAGACTTGTTCTTTCTTTCGCAATTTGAATCAGTTTTGTTCTTAGTTCAAGTTCACGGGCTGTTAGGTCGTTGACAATTGATATTTTACTTTCTTTTAAGATAGAGGCTTTAGTTGTCATTATCCTGTCTTTGGCTATTTGTGAGTTAAATTTAACTCTTATGACTTTGCCTAGCTTGTCAACCGCATGTATTTTGGCTATCTCCTCATCAGCATTAAATTTTTCTTTGAGAAATTGCCGCGTACTTCCTTGTAATTGGGAGAGTTGCCAGTTATGGTTTATAATAATAATATTCATTTTCTTTGTCTCTTTTTCTTGCTCCTGCAGGAGTTGCTCTACTTTTTTCAGTTTTTTATCAGCTTTCTCTAGCAGGTCCCGGGATTTTTGGCTCACCTCGCTATCCGTTACCGGCGACTTTCTTGCAATCTGTTTCTTGAGTTCCATAATTTCAATTTCCAGCTCCGTTTGCTTGGCTTGGACACCGTGCCAGTTTTCATTCCAGGCGCTTTCAATCTTATGCATTTCCTGTTTAACCTCCTCTATAGCTTCGGCATTGCTCTTTTTGACGTCTGAGATTTGATTTTCAAGCTTCTTGGTGTTTACAGAGGCTTCTGACCTCATTAGGCTTATTTGTTGGGTCAAGCCAAGTAGTGCCTGCCCCAAATCCGACTCCGAGCTTATTGCATTACTCTGTTCTGTAACAACGAAAGATTCAGTAGCAGTGGGTTCCATATTATTATCAGTAATGGAATTGAACTTATCTGGGCACTCCAGTGCTTTGACACTATCCACCTTTTTGAGGGGGGGCAGATCTTTTTCGAAGTCCGAAATGGAGGAGTCCAGGTCTTTTCCCGCCTCTCTTTTCCTTTTCAGGAATTCTCTGATGTCACTTTCGGAGTTTGCTCGTTCTCTGAAGGTGAATGCTTTAAGTTTCCTTCCCGGTTTATTGCCAGGTGGTGTTGGAGTTTGGTGACAGGCAGGAACCTCAATAATTGATTCAGACGGTGATACTATTATTCGTGGCGGGTTTACTGCTAAAATTTTCTTTACGTCTTCGGCAGTGATCATCCTAGGGGACTTTCTCAAATTGTAAAGCTACTCACTCCAAAAATCACTTTTTTAAATCGACAAAGATAAGTGTAGCCATTCTAACCTATAAAGGTTAGATATTTTATTGACAGCTTATGTTGTGTATTATTTAACAAAGAATCTTTTAACTCTCTGTACTCTAGTCGAAAAACTGGTTTTTATTTATCGTAAAATCACCTTTCTAGTCCGAACTAATTGTTGAAAATACAAAAGTTTGAATAAATGCTGGGAGCGCTAAAATTGTCGTGTTTACGTTACGGCACTGGATTTCTAACCTCGAATTAGCGTGAATTATCAAGAATTAAAATTTATGAATTGAAACGAATCAAGTTGAATTAAATGAATCTACTTCACTTAAAAGAATTGATTTCAAATAAGAAAATTAAGTTAAATTACATTAATTTATTCAGATTAACTTCACTCAAACAATTACCGTGTCACTCAAATCTCGAATTATTTCCCCCTCGCATGAAACGAACAGTTCAGGTTGCCCGCCCACCATTGATTTTAATGTGAATAAGTGAAATACGGTTGATTCTGGTCAGTTGGAAATTTCTGGAGACGCCGGAAGCAATATTTAAAAAAATCATCTAATTACGGGGTCAATCCGAAATTGATGAAAACAAGAAATTGAATTTTTTAGTGTTCTCACAGATCCTTGAAAAGGTTTGGATATTCTTCACCCCGAAGCGGATACACGGAAAAATGTCGCACAGCAATTGGTAATTTTATAGATACTATCGCGTCAAAAAAATTCAAGAAAACCAATAATAGAGTGTTGAAATTAGCGAATTTGGCATGGAATGCCCCATACGTACATCTCAGAATAAATTAAATTGAGAAAAAATATAACGAAGAAAAAAGAAACATACGCAGTGTCCTCGCGAGGCGTCTGAGGCTCTGTCTTCCGTTTTCCTGGACGGCGTGTTCCACCGCTGCTCGGACAGGGCCATCCCGCACCGGCTTGATGCGCTGCTCTCTCGTGCCCGCTTCAGCACGCCGTGCTCCTGCTCCGTTGCCGCCGGCCTAGAGATGAAGTTTCGCATACGCGAATCGTACATTGTTGCAAAGTTTCACAAGCATCGGTTTCTTACAGGAAAAAAATTGACGTAGCCGACGGTTATATCGCATAAATGTTTGAAATATATTATTCAGGGCAATGCGTGCAAGCTGCATAGAGTTTTAGTGCAAATTAACACGATTATGCAATTCTGAAAATTATTTCATTGCGAACATCGTACCTTCGAAAAGACTGCCTCGACGGTGGCTGCCCATCCTCCGGGAATCGCTCTCGGTGCATCCACGCCGATCCTGTATAGTTGTTTCCGGTCTCCGCTGGTATCCGATGCATCCTGGTCGTCCGCACGTCCCTTTCCATCTTAATCTCTAATTTTCTAGCAACAACTATTCCAACAATACAGCTACAGTAACCCAACTTTGGTAAAATTAGTGGTAAAATAAACATATTCTTTAACAGCTAACAACGCTACAGATGAATAAGAATTCTCGACCTCGTATGTAATATATTATAGATTCTTGGTGATCGGTCAATTAAGAAAACGTAATTTTAGTTGACGTTTCGACCCGGATATGGGCCCTCCTCAGAACGATTTATTTTAAAAAACTGTCGAAAATAACAAAAAAAGAATTTTATAGTATAAATCATGGTACTAGAAGTAATCGGACCTAATTATCGTAGATGTAATACTGTTAGAGCTATTAAATATTGTTGATAGTAAGACCTTATGATTAATTGAGATAAGGATGTTTTTTGGTGTTATTTACCTTTTGAATTAAGTAAGTGTAACAAGATGTAGTCGAATTCACAATTACAATTGGTGGAAACAGTGTTCTTTTGAGTGACAGTAGACAATGTCAATCTTCAAGTTATTTTATATGTGGGAGTTAAAAGTTGGTAGTCATTAATTAAAAAGATTAAAGAACTATGTTTCTTCACAGTCAGTATGTCATAGTATTAAAAGGTAATTAAAGAAGGTCATTTTAGCAATAAAATTAATTCACAGGTGTCAATTGAGTGGAGGTAGGCTCTTTATAATTAAGTTCCACATGTCTAACGAAAGATTGTTGGTTGAACCAATTGGATCAACAGGTGAATAACGACTGATGGGAGAAAACAATATAATCCAGAGTGAAGGTGAACCTATTATAAACAATTATGCAAAAACAGAACAATAAATATTTTGTAAGAAAAGTTGTGTAGAAAGGACTGTAAATGGAGACGAGATAATTTTTTTTAAAAAAAATAAAAAATAAAAATAGTTAAGGTTAAACAATATTTGTTGTGTGGGCCGAGATTAGAGGTTTGTAAATATTGCTTAAATGTTCAACGTCTTGTCTGAGGTTAACGGAATTGGTATGACCTACAATGTTGCACATTTCTAATAACAGTCTTCTATAGTAATTGTTTTCTTCACAAAGGATGTTTGTGTTGTCGTAATTAAATGTGTGCTGTTTATCGATACAATGTTTCGTTAGAGCTGTGTGCCGTTCTTCAATCTCATGTATGTTGCGTTGGTGTTCCTTAATTCTAGTATTGAGATGTCGACCCGTTTGACCTATGTAGCCTTGATTGCAGTCATTGCATGGTATTTTATACACGACATTAGATCGTTTGCCTATGGGGATCTTGTCTTTGCCTGTATCAAAAACTAGTTGTAGGTCTTTTGAATTTTTTCCAACAAACTTTACATTATATTTAGCGAATAAACGATTAAGTGACTCAAATAGGCCAGCTACATATGGAATGGGGATATATGTAGTAGCAGGTCTATTGTTATCTTCAACGGAAGCGGAGTCAATATTATGGTTAAGTATGTTGTTGATGTAGGAGTGTCTCTTATTAATTTGTTGTTGTAATAGGCGATGAGGGTAATCATTCGATCTTAGTACATTGTATATGAGCGCCAGATTATTTTCGTGGAACTCTGTACTAGCTAGTTTGATAGCTCTGTCAACAAGGTTACAGATGGTGCCTATTTTGAAGGACAAAGGATGATGAGAGTAACTAAAATTACGTTTTCTTAATTGACCGATCACCAAGAATCTATAATATATAACAACGCTACAGTTGATCGTGTAAAATTAACAACTCTCACAACACTTCAAGGTAACTTAACTTCCATTGACTCGTCGGTTCAGCGAGATATTTCCCCGTCGGTTTGATGCGAAATTTTATTACCAAGTCATACCTCGTTCTGTTGGGTGAGATTTATTAGAGACGAGACAATTCTGGACACAAATTCAACGTATATTTAGGGGTCAATGCGATAATTGTCTCTTCGTGCTTTCTAAAAGAAGTAATTAATTCCCTACAGAGGTTCCTCGAGAATCTGTGAGAAAAATCGCACGTGAGCTGAACCGTCCCTTCAAGTACCAGCCGGTGCAAAAGCTGTGCCCAGGTGATGCCGAACGAAGACTGACGTACTGTCGCTGGGGACTGGAGCGTCTGCAGGAGGATCCCGATTTCTTCAGAAACGTGTGCTTCACGGACGAAGCGCTGTTCACGAACCTCGAGCTCGTCAACAAGCAGAACTGTCGTTGGTGGGCTCCGGAAAACCCACACTGGATCGTCGAACAGGACAGCCAGCACCGTTGGAAGCTCCACGTCTGGGTTGGAGTATTACAGGACAGGATCCTCGGGCCCATTTTCCTCGACGGAAATCTGACGTCTGCCAAGTACAGGACCGTACTCACCGAGGAACTCTCCCGCCTGATGGCCGGATACCCCATCCGTATGGACCAGGTTTGGTGGCAGCAGGACGGGGCCCCTGCCCACAACAGTAACGCGAACAAGGCAATCCTGGACGCCATGTTCCCTGAGCGCTGGATCGGTACGAGAGGTCCGGTTAGGTGGCCAGCGCGCTGACCACATCTTACCGTCTGTGATTTCTGGTTCTGGAGTAGAATCAAGGAAATCGTCTACGAACGGGCCCCCACAACGAAACACGACATGCGCCATCGCATCGCCGAAGCGTGTGCCGCTATTCCTGTTAGGGAGATGCGACGGGTGCGAGGGTCGATCCGGAAACGGCTCGCAGTCACTGTCCAGCAGAACGGAGGGCACATCGAGCATCTCCTCAGGCAACGGAACCAGGAATGAAATGTGAGATATGATTCTTTTTACAAATCTTCAATGATTGACAACGCGAAACTGTCATGAATTATTATTATTGTTATTTAGAGGATTACAAAAAAAATCCTCACAGGTGTGAAAATAATATAACAGAAGTGGTGGGACGTCAAAACTCTTTTTGTTTGCTACCGCACACAAAACTGTATCTGATGTTTGAATAACATAGGAATCGTTATCATCAAAAAGGCACCTCGTATTTTTCTTATTGTGCTGTTTAATGTTGAAAATAGGTAAGACGATAGTCCCGTGGGATCTCGAGGATAAGCAAGGTATGGCTATCGGCGGACACGAAGAGCTGGCAAAATCAGACGTGAAACGCAAGACAAGTTTCTTTTTATTGAACGCTCATATTAAACACTACAAAACTCTAATGATTGATTCTTATTGCGAATAAATTTGAGCTTTAGCGTTTCTGTAATGCGAGTATGGTGTCACGAAAATCGTAAAACGTCGATTGCACATTCGTTTGTTTTTGATGCACGTTAAACTGCATCTGTAGTTTCAAAAATGTTAAATCTAATTTTATCAAAATATGTGCCTCGTATTTTTCTAATCCTCATATTTGATTCTCAAAAACAGATGCGACGACAGTTCCGTGTGGTATGGACGACAGCAAGGAATGGCTTTTCGCGGACGATAACACAGAACGAGACCAGAAATGAAACGCAAGATAAGTTTCTTTTTACTAAAGACTTGTATTGAATACTACTGAACTCTAATGAATCCTATTGCAAATAAACCTGAGTTTCAGCGTTTCTGTAATACGAGAATGGTGTCACGAAAATCGTAAAAAGTCTAGTTCACATCCGTTTGTTAGATTTAATTTTATGAAAATATTTGCCTCGTATTGTTTTAATCGTGATATTTGATTCTCAAAAACAGGTACGACGACAGTTCCGTGGGGTGTGGACGACAGTTCCGTGGGGTGTGGACGACAGCAAGAAACGGTTTTTGGTAGTGGTTTTAGTGGGTATTCCGTAAGGCGAGTCCCACACTCCTGGGAGTGACGGTACCCTACCTAGGGTGGTCCATAAAGAACTTCCCCGCCGATTTGGCCATACGTAAAGAAAAAAAAAATAAATAAATGAGTCAATAGATAAATAAATAAATGAAAGATTAAATGAATGAATAAATGAATGAATCAATGAATAAATAAATGAATGAATCAATGAATAGTTAAATGAACGAATAAATAAATAAATAAATCAATGAATAAATCAATAAATAAATAAATAAATTAAATAATTAAAAATAATCATATATACACGCACGAATACAGTATCGCAGACCACGTCGATTCAGAAATTTAAACTTGTATGTCGAGGTGGTGCACTCGTGATCTGTGAAAAAATACACCATCTACAATAATGCTGCGTCCGTTTCATAATGCATTAGATTTTCAGTAAATAATGCATCAATTCAATGTCTCCAACGAAATGTTGTGTAGCTACATTATAAAACTGCGACTACAGTCGCAATTAAAACAAAGAAACGAATAAATGCGTTAATGAAACGAGTTCATGTAACACTTTTCAAATTGTCCTGAAAGTAACAGCACCGAGTAGCGGAAAACGATCTGTTGGTAATACTTTTGCACTAAATTGTCACTAATTTTGATAAGATAATTATCATTTTTAAATTGTCATCAAGTACGGTTAAGCTTAGGGTACGACGTGTGGGTTGACAATGTGCAAATGGCCACCGTCACAGAGATTATGTACAAGAGTCGGAAAGAAACGAACCGAGCATTCTGCAAAATTGTCTTAGACAACGATAGTTTGACAGAGATGAGTCCAACCGGGAAAGGCAAACACGAAGCAATGCCGGAGAATATTTATTACGCAGTGAAAAGTAATTACGCATTATTCAATGTATGAAATGTAGCGGGCAACATTGCAAATATTACGCTCGGGTCCCTGTAAATTTCAGCATTCGTTGAAAAAATTTTCAGCGAGGAGGACGGATTAACATACGAGGAGTATCGAAGGTGCATAATTCTGTTGTGCAATACTATGCGCAATCCCAAAAAATAACGGATTCCCGAATTACGCATTGTACATATTTTGAATAATACAAAATGTTTCATTGCACATGTAAAGACTAATCAAACATTTGGATTATCATGTCTGTAAGGAATCGTACAGAATTAGTTATCAAATCTCCGCATCGGTTTACAAACTCAATATTAATTTGCCAATTATTGTCATTGACGAACTGTCATTGAATTGAAATGGAAAGTGAAACGTGGCGATCGCACTTACGAAAAAATACTGTCTTTGTCGCCCACGAAATGGAAAAATCACAGGTAAGAGGTAGATGAACCATAACCTGACGATTATTCCTTCATGCTTCTACTTCCGTCATAACATCGGCCATACTTCCGCCGTACTTTAACAAAACTCAGCCTGTCATGCTTCGCACATACTTTTGTCATCTGGATAAGAATAGTACGATTTTCGTATTGAAGTAGAGAGCAATGCAAGGGTTTCGTTCCAAACAAATGCGAGTCATTTCATTCTTACGCATTACGTATCAATGTGTCGGACAATTAACGAAATTCCAAAATGCAACGGCATATTTTCCTCGGAAATAATTTCGAACCGTAGTTTACCGTCCCCGGTTTGATCATTGCGTGAAAATAACGCTAGGTCGTGTCAATATTGGGCTCATTGCTACTACTAGAATCACATAAAAGTCCGCCACCTATGTGCATTGTTGCCGCGGAAATATTCGACCTACGAAAGTAAATACACGGTGTCAGAATTAACCAATTTTTGCGCATCCTTCTCCAGAATATAAATAAACTGACCTAGAATTTTGCGGTGAACAAGCAACTGTCAAAATTCGGGTGGATTCTGTTCGTTTCTTTAAATCATTTCTCTGTAAAACAAGAGTGATAAGACTTTGTCAATAAGGCTGCACTTTGACAGAATCGGGTTGATTCGATGATCATTTTCGAAAGAATTTCAATTTTTGCGCTATACCATCTCGTCGTCGCCGCGTCGGCAAACGGTAATAGCGGGATCTTGATCGGCCGGATCGGCCACGCGCGAGCGTTCGCTAACCTCCGCGCTACAACGGTTGTCACTGGCAACCGATGATAACAAAATGCTTGTTAACCTCCCGTTATGCTGTTTTCGTGTTAATTATCATTGATAATTCTAAATGTGAACGTTTTTGTCACGCTTCTCTCAATGCAGATATTTTCAAACTACTAATCTTGCTGCTCGCCTAGCTACAAACAGAGAAAGTCAGTCCAACGAAACTCATCGCGCAGAATCGTCAATGACGTATCGTATACCGCTACCTGGACTCGGGTGAAGTTGGCGCTGGTCGATTTCGCCAGATATTTCAATTCCACCTGTTCCACCAGTTAGTACCGAGTTTTCGACAAAAAGTTCGAATTTTGAGATTTATATCTGGGTGATTGGTTTGACGAATCCCGGAAAATTTTTTATATCCGCACTCAGGATTTTGCGTATTTTCAGAAAAAAAATTCAACCCTATTTTCAGTCCCGAAATCGAAAATTTTTTTTTCGCGCGCAAAAACGGTTGTTTCTAAAAAAATTTTGACTTCGCTATCGGAGAGATCGTCGCAATTCCTTCAAAAATCATGCAAAAAATTTCTCAAATTATCACACGGCTAGATTTTGGAGGGGGGTGGCCACCTCATCGTGGTCACCCTGTATATATATTGAAAATGATTCTAACGATCATCAATCAAAGATTATAATGTAGGTGGTTATTATTATAAGCATTTAATATTATCTGATTCAGTTTGAATCAGGGCCAAACTTGATGTAATTGAGGAAAATAGAATGGCATAAATAGGTCTATTCGCGAAATAATGAGGTTGAGTAGAGAACAGTAAAGATGGGAACTTAAAAGATAGCGAGTCTTTTGCAGCTAACAGAATAACTGAATGCTCGGTTTTGACGAATTAGCGCGAGACTTTAGGCCGGTCACAACTAAGATTTTCCAACGCTACTTTTGCTCCAGAGGGCTTATCCGGGTAGACGTCCACGCACTCGCGACTTGACAGACGAAAGACAAGGCTTCTTGGGCCTGAGGGTCCAAGGAGCTGCAGTTGCAATAAGTTACAACGGTAATTAGCCAATGAAGTGCAAGGGCGACCCCCTGGTGTCCAAATCCACTCGGTCAGCGTTACTTCGCGCTCTTCGACGGTCTTCCGACGATTCTCAATCTTGTCGCTTACACGTGCGAGATGTCGACTAAACAAGGGTCTGTGTATCAGCTTCGACGCACGACTGGAGTTTACTCGTTACGAACGATAATTATGATTTATATTAAATAGAAAAAGAGGGTAAATGCACGCATCTCCCAAAATGATAAGAGAAACAAACATATATCTGTAATTATTTGGATTATTTATATTGCTTCAATAAAATCGTATTACATAAAGTATGGTACAAAATAATAATAATAATAATAATAATAATAATAATAATAATAATAATAATAATAATAATAATAATAATAATAATAATAATAATAATAACAGTGACAGTGACAGCGACAGTGACAGTGACTGTGGCTGTGGCTGTGGCTGAGGCTGTGGCTGTGGCTGTGGCTGTGGTTGTGGCTGTGGCTGTGGCTGTGGTTGTGGCTGTGACAGTGACAGTGACAGTGACAGTGACAGTGACAGTGACAATGACAATGAACGTACAAACATACGCACACATTCAGCTTTCAGACCAGAGATAGTGAACTATACAGTGAGACGACGAAGCATCGCGCAAAGAGGAGGCCCCGAGTATAGGATACGCTGTGTAATGTATTCCATCTCATTTTTTGCACGTTCAATCTTACAGATATATACGTTTGTCTCTTTCTACTTAACGCCTCAAGTTTCCGAGTGTTACACTTGATTTTACTCCTCATAAAATTTCCGTACTGGGCCTCATAACTCAAATCGTTTCTTAAGAAGTAAACTCCAAAAAGTATCTTAAGATAATTCTTACGCATTCATCCACGCATCTTGACAGATAATGTATTTTAATTTGGTGGATCCAAAGAAAGTAGTTCATTCTAATTATTGATGATAATTTTGACCTAAAAAGAGATATATTTCCAGGCTGAGCGCTACTGATGCTAATTCAGCAGTCTCTTGTCTCAGTTCTTGGTACCAGTTACAAGAAACAAAGTTGAACATTATACTAGGGATCGTTGCTGGTCTCTACGTGACTTTTGCCAGGAGGGGTGGAACTCGCCGGTTTAGGCAATACGATATTTTAATGTTATCCATGGCTGAAGCTTTCGTTACAGCGTTGAAAGGGAATTTGGAAAACACTTCACGTGAGTCCTAGTTATATTGTAATTCCGAAAAAGGTACATCCGAGCAATACGCCGGACGTAACACCAAGTTGTATAACTGGTGACAATTTGCGGTAGCGAATCTTGATATTGTACAGGCCAAATTCAGTCTTTCCTTCCGTCGCAATAAGCATTTTTTTTCTCAAAAATATACAGTGTACAAAATTTTCAAATTCAAGAAAAACGTGTTCCGCGACATGTGTTATTATAACGTGCGTCATCAAAAAATTTTTTGCTACGCTTCGAACGGATGGTTGTAGTCAACACAGAGATTCCCCACTCCAAAAATTTTTATGTCAAGAATTTAGACAGATTTTGATAACTTCGTAGTTTTTTAATGATTTTCAAATGTGTGAAAAGTTTCTGAAAGTCGAAAGAAAAACCTGTTAAATATGTGAGAGTACTTACCAAATTTTATTATTTTCATAAATTTTTTTTAAATACAGAATTTCAAAAGTTGTTTACAGCTCAATATCTTCTTTTCTTTTTTTTTCTTCTGATACGATCAAAATAAAAGCTCCTGAACTGAAACTGTTCCTCATGTCTGAGTTTCTTGATTGAGGTCGAAGACGTTATTGGTCTTGAACGCCTTGAAAAATATTGAATAACTACAAAACTATGTGAATTGACGCAAAAATATATTTTTCCGTGTGTTCCAAAAATGGAAAACGGAAAACCAAGTTTCGGCACCATGTAAACTGGAGGGAAAAATTTTTTACTATGCGGGATGTCTTTTTCTTGATCAGACCGAGTGCCTTCAAGAGTAGCACTACGGAAATGAAATAAAAAACTCAATCTGATACACTCTATATTAATGTATTACGCGGAGCAATTTCGAAACATAATATGAGCTATGAATATAATACAGCACGTCTTTTACTCCAAAAATTATACTCTACAGTTACAGTTATACCTCTACAGTTTACTTATATTGAGAATCCCGTGCCCCTCCCTCCATCTCCCATCCGTAGCTATCGAATGAGAGGAATAATGGATAAGTAGGTATGCATTTATGCAAATTTTTTTCCCGCACTCGTCGCGCGGACAACAATCCCGTGCCCCTCGCTCCGACTCCCACCCATAGCTAGCGACGGAGAGACGCAAGGCCCATGCATACAATGTATGCATGAATATTACGTGCGTGCTGCATCGCTGATCATTGCACAGTTTCTATCTCGCACCGATCGCGCGGACAACAATCTCGTGCCTCTCTGTCTCTCATTCCCTTAATTATAGCGAAAAAACAAACTACGTATGGGTGAGAAAGTAATTTAACAAGCACAAACCTCACGGAACAAGACCTTCAATTTTTGGGGGTAAGCCTCAAAATTTAGGGGTTTACTCTGAAAGTTGAGGATAAACCCCTAAATTTGGGGGTTTACCCCCAAAAACTGAAGGTTAACCATCATTAATGGAGGGCTTATCTCCAACAGTTGAAGATTAACCCTCAACAATTGAAGATTCATTCTCAAGAGTTGAAGGTGAATCCTCGACGTTGAGGGTGAAGCATCAACGTTGAAGGTAAACCCACAACGATGAAGGTTAATTCCTAACAATTGAGGGTTCAATCCCCAAGATATGAAGGTGAACCCTCGACGTTGAGGGTACACCTTTGACGATGAGGGTGATTCATATCCGTAAAATTTCATTGATGGTAAATGTGAGGGTGAACTATCAACATTGCGGGGATTGTCTTCTGCGACCCCAAGGGATACACCTAACTCTTCTTGAGGGTAAACTCTAAAATTTGGATCTCAACGCGAAAATATAATATGTGAAAGGTTGGCGGTGAACCCTTGATTCTATTACAGGGTAACATAACCCGTGAAATTTCCAAGGTAATTCTTATGATATTCGTTGAAGTTGTATTATTCTCAATAACATCTGAAATGATCTATCTATATATTATTTATAGCAAAACGAATGATTCAATTTGAATTCAACTTTCGAGCAGCTCGCAGGAATTAAGCCATCGCCTCATATAGTATAAGGATCACTATTGATATTGCATTTTACTTACTCTGCATGCCATTATGCAACGCTCCAAAAGAATACTACTTAGTGTTTTCAGGGTTGAAATTAGAAATCATAAACTACACTATATATGGGAATTCCCACGTGAACTCGGTGAATCAAAACCGTTGACCCTCTTCGATTTTCTCAGTGATTTTTTATATGATAGTTCTTGGAAATTACCTGAAAATTATCGTATGTACATTGTACATGTACGCATACATCTTCATTATAATATAATAATGAATAGAATGCATTGGGTATGGATAATTCTGCATGGCTATATGTATTATACATACGTACATTAAATTTTATTTACGATTATTTTTCTGCGTGGGAATACATTATACTCTCCTTCTATGATAAACGCGAATTCGTATAGATATACAAGAATTTAATAATGTTAATATATAATTTTCGTGGCATTGAATGATAGAAATAAATATCCAAATGCATATATAACATATTGTTACAAAGGGTGAAATCACCCCTTTTGCCCCCTCTTTAATGATCTAGTAGTCGGCATAGATAAAAGACGTTTATAAACCTCTTATGTCTTTAAAAAGAATAAGGTTGCTGCGCCAACCAACATTATTGTAAAAACAGTCTTGTTTCAGACTTTGAACAAGAAACACGTATATTGCATTAAAAGCATTTATCACGATATTTTTGTTCACGCCTTTGATTTGATAATAAGTAAACTCGCGGATCCATATTTTATTAACGTAACGCCTAAATCGTTACAATTGGTGTCAGAAGCGGGATCTTGAGTTCTTATTAATCGAGTTTATTCAGTGCGTGAAATAGTGAAATAAACTATGAGTAGCGGTCGTTTAACACGCTCTCGTCGTCGGGAAAATGGTGGTGAAGAACATTCTATCACCGAAAATCCGCGGCTTCCCGAGTCTATTTGTGCACCTTCAGTGGACTCTTTACCTGTCCCTACGATGGTCTCAGTTTCACAAATCGACCTACTAAAAATTATGAGCCAACAACAAGAAGCCGCCGAACGTTATCAACGGCAGCTTCTGGATTCGGCAAGACAACAACAACAACAACTTGTCCAGTTGCTTCAAGAGCAACGAGAACAGCGAGAAAGGGAGCTTGCCTCTCAGTTGGAGCAGCGAGAAAGGGAGCTTACCTCTCAGTTGGAGCAGCGGAGGCTAGACAGAGAAGCTCAAGAGCGTTCCGAGACTAGTCTACACGAATTGCTCCGGACAACTGTGGCGGCTCTTCAGTCCGTTCATCAGATGAGCGGCACTGAGGGACCAGCTGTTACACCGCAGGGTTCCAGAGTTGTTACTCCGCTTCCCTCTCCTGTTCCCTCTCCTGTTCCAGTTCCTACTGTTCAGGAGGTCCAACATCCAGGTCGAACCCAGGATGTTCCTGAATCAAGGTCTGTGCCTTTTATTAGGAGAGTAGATGAATCTCCGATTAGTAGAATGAGAATAAATAATGAGGCTGGTTTTTCCGAGTCTTTGACTCAAGTTCGGCCTCAATGTTCTCATTTTAATCAATTAAATAATTCGAGATTTCCTGAGGTTGTTTCTCAGATTAATGAGAAACCTCTTTATCCTTTAAAACCGCCAATTTTTGACGGAAAAATTCCATGGGCGGATTATGAACGCCAGTTTAATACAATTGCTAAACATAATCAGTGGGACTCCGCCATGAGGGCCCACAGTCTTGCCTCCTGTCTTCGAACGCCGGCTTTGAATGTTTTAACGGCGTTGTCTGAGGAAGAAATCTCTGATTATGAAAAACTTAGTTCTGCATTAAAGTTGAGGTATGGAAATGACCACTTAACGAAACTGTACACGGCACAGTTACAGACAAGAAGACAAGGACGAGACGAAGACCTCGCGTCTCTTAGTCAGGACATTGAACGGTTTTCTCGTATAGCTTTGCCGGACCACGAACCGTCTCGAAATTTATTAGCAACGCAAGCTTTCTTAAATGCAATCAATGATCCGGAAATTAAAATGGCCGTTGGAACATCGGGCCTCACTTCTTTGCGGGAGGCAACAGCCAAAGCCCTCGAGGTGGAGGCAATGAGAAAGCAATATTTTGGGCTGAACAAGCTTCGTCGGATTGAGGTGTCTGAAAACGCCTCAAGAAGGCGAAGTTTTGAACACTCGGAGGAGTCAAAACCTCAAAATTATAAAAATAGAAATAACAGTAACAATTTTAAATCAAGAAATCGAGGTTCTTTTCAAAACCAACAAAACCAGCGTATAAATAAAAACGTGGTCGTGACAAGTCAAACTAGTTTGACTTGTATATTTTGTAAAAAAACAGGTCACGACGCCAATCATTGTTTTCTAATTAAGAAAATTAGTGGAAAACCGATGCAAGGTTCGAATCCAAATTCTTATAATTGGCGTAAGAAAAACATAGAAATAGGGGAAGCAAATCCTCAATTGAGTTCTTCAACAGGAACTCACCCAAAAAACTAATTTCAGATGATTTGTCAGGGCGGAAATCATCGCAGATTGTTGGTAGTGAAAGCCCTCTTAGAGAACAGTTTTTAATTAGAAGTCTGCGACAGTCTGGTCTTTACGCGCGTGGTACTGTTAATGGCGTCGATTGTCTGTGGGTAATAGACACGGGCGCGGAAGTAACCGTAGTTCGATCGGATCTCTTTAAATCCGATGACCAGATTGTTCCCTCTTTTTCTCTGCGAACAGCCACTGGAGAGACGACTCCGGTTTTGAGACAGGCTACTGTCCAAATTAACCTTTTTGGATGTATCGACTCTCCACATAAGGTTTTTATAGCAGATATAGAGGATGAAGGTATTTTGGGAATAGACTTTCTTACAGCTCATAACTGTGTTATCTCGACTAAGAGAAATTCACTAGTTTCAAACAATCGCGAAATAACTCTCTGTACGAATAGAAATGGAATTTATTGGACCCCTCCTAGAATTCGAGAAATAGAACTTTCGGAGGATGATTTGCAACAACGTTTTCCTTCGCATTCACAGAGCCTTGTTGAGAAATCTTCGATTTCGTTAAATTCAGCTCAGGCAGAATCGTTTAAATCTCTTTTGCTAGAATTTATAGATTCTTTCGCCAAAGATAGTGGTGATAAGGGCCGATGTACTTCTGTCAAGCACAAGATCGACGTCGGAGAGAGTTCACCAATAAAACAAGCTCCTCGAAGACTCGCTCTCAACGCCCGAGAAGAGGTGAAGAAACTTGTGGAAGACATGCTAAAGAACGATGTTATTGAACCATCGTCTAGTCCCTGGGCCTCACCAATCGTCCTTGTTAACAAAAAGGACGGATCCAAACGATTTTGTATCGATTACAGGAAGCTGAATGATATAACGAAGAAAGATTCTTACCCTCTACCCAGAATCGACGAGACACTCGACCTGATAGCTGGTGCAACTTGGTTCAGCACCATAGATCTTCAGAGCGGATACTGGCAGGTCGAAATGGATTCTCTAGATAAAGAAAAAACAGCTTTTGTTACGGGTTTAGGAGGATTATGGCAGTTCAAGGTTATGCCGTTTGGTTTGAGTAATACCCCGGCCACCTTTGAACGAATGATGGAGGCTGTTCTCCATGGGCTCACGGGCAAAATATGCCTCGTTTATTTAGACGATATAATCGTTTTTGGCAAGAACTTTGAAGAAGAAGTTCAAAATCTCAGACAAGTTTTCGCTAGGCTGAAGCAAGCAGGTCTGAAAATGAGCCCGAAAAAATGCCATCTGTTCCAGAAAGAAGTAGGCTTCCTCGGACATATCGTTTCAGCACAAGGTGTGAAGACCGACCCATCCAAAATAGAGAAGGTTTCTTCTTGGCCGACACCTAAGAATAAAGAACAAATTCAGAGCTTTTTAGGCCTTTGTACGTATTACAGAAGATTTGTAAAAGGTTTCGCTAGTATAGCTAAACCTCTCCATCATTTGACCGGAATCAAGATTCCTTGTGACTGGACCCCGGAATGCGAAGAGGCTTTCAAGAAATTAAAAGAAAATCTTATTTCTTCGCCGATTTTAGCTTATCCAGAGGTCGAAATTCCTTTTATTTTAGATACGGATGCATCTCTTTCAGGAATAGGCGGGGTTCTGTCACAAATTCAGGGAGGTCAAGAGAGAGTGATAAGCTATTTCAGCAGAGTTTTGAGTAAAACCGAGAGGAATTATTGTGTCACTCGTAGAGAGCTTTTAGCTGTTGTTAAGACCGTAGTACATTTTCACCATTATTTGCACGGCAGGCGATTTTTGATACGTACAGATCATGCTTCTCTCAGGTGGCTACTTTCGTTTAAATCTCCCGAAGGTCAGGTAGCTAGATGGTTAGAAAGACTCGGTCAGTACGATTTTGATATTCGTCATCGAGCAGGAATTCATCATGGAAACGCCGATGCTCTCTCTCGAAGACCCTGCGAGGAAATGCCAGAGTGTAAACAATGTGCACGATTAGAGAAAAATCGTGACCCCTCTCTTATAATACGGAAGATTTCTTTCGAAAATAACCAGGAGGAATGGAGAAAATCGCAACAAGAGGACGATACTTTGAATCAAGTGAAGTCTTGGAAAGAAGCAGAAACTCGCCCAGACTGGCAGGATATATCTTTAGCCGAGCCAGATTTGAAAATTTATTGGGCTCAATGGGATTCTATTCTTTTAATTGATGGAATTTTATACCGAAAATGGGAATCTGCAGACTTGAAAGAAATCAGGTGGCAACTTTTGGTTCCCAGGTCACGAGTTTCAGAGATTCTTGCTCTTTATCATGATTCTCCTGCAGGCGGACACTTCGCGTCAAATAAAACTCTGGGCAGAATTCGCAACTTCTACTTTTGGCCCCGTTGCCGGATGGACGTTGAAGATTGGTGTCGAAGATGTCGAATCTGCACGGCAAAGAAAGGACCTCGAGCGAAGGGACAAAGCTCTCTTCAAATTTACAACGTGGGAGCTCCATTTGAAAGAATAGCAATGGACATTCTCGGACCTCTTCCGATAACCCATTCTGGAAATAAATATGCTTTGGTTATTGCTGATTATTTTACTAAATGGCCTGAAGTGGTTCCTCTCGCTGATCAAGAAGCCTCCACTGTAGCACAGGCATTCGTTAAAGAGTTTATTTGTAGGCACGGAGTTCCTCTAGAACTTCATACTGATCAAGGCCGAAATTTTGAGTCAACCTTAATGAAAGAGGTTACTCAGATGTTAGGGGTTAGAAAAACTCGTACAACTCCTTTGCATCCGCAATCTGATGGCATGATAGAGCGTCTGAATCGGACTTTGCTACAGTATTTGTCGTCCTTCGTAGAGCAGAATCAGAGAGACTGGGACTCCTGGATCCCTTTCTTCCTCTTATCTTACAGATCTGCGATTCATGAGACAACGAAGCAGACGCCAGCCCTCATGCTTACTGGACGAAATCTTCGACTTCCGTCAGATTTAGAGAAAGGCCCTGTTCCTGTGCAAAGACAGCATCAAACAGATTATGCCTTTTTATTACAACAACGTTTAGAAGAAATTCATCACTTTGCTAGGAATAGAATTTCTATGGCTTCAGATAAATTGAAAACTCGTTATGATATTCGAGCCAGAGATTTAAAATTTAATCCTGGAGATTCTGTTTGGCTCTTTCAACCTCGAAGACAGAAAGGACGATGTCCAAAACTACAAAGAAATTGGGAAGGCCCTTACTTAGTGGTTAACCGGATAAATGATGTTGTTTATAGAATCCGAAGATCTCCTCATTCGCGTCAGAAAGTGGTTCACTTGGATCGTCTTGCTCCTTTTGAAGAGGATCAACCTGGAACAGTCTCTCCAAGACCAGGGACATCCTTCGAGGTTAGATCTTCAAACGAACACCCTTGACGACTGTGATCGATTTGGCTTTCTTTACAGTCGGTTATCAATTGGGAGAAGAATTTACCTTTCGGAATTCATTTGAGTAAAACTCGACCGCTTACGATTATTATTGAAGGAAATATCGGATGCGGAAAAACAACTTTCACCAAGAGGTTTTTAGCAGATCGCCAGGTCTGTACACTTTTAGAACCTCTTGAAGAATATCGAAATGTAGCTGGAATTAATCTTTTAGATTTGATGTATCAGAACCCAGATCGTTATTGCTATTATTTTCAGCATTTCGCTCAAATGGTTATGTTAGATAGACATCTGCAGACGACTTCATTGCCTGTAAAGGTGATGGAAAGATCGATATTCAGTAGCAATTGTTTTGTAGAAGCTCGTCGAAGATTAGGTAATTTTCGCGACTTCGAATCTCATTTATTGACAAAAAATTTTGATTTTCTCATTCGCTCGTCTGAGCTCAGAGTAGATTTGATTGTTCATTTGCGAGTTTCCCCAGAAACTTCTTTTGCTCGTGTTAGTTCCCGTTCTCGTGAGGAAGAATCGAGTATTTCTTTAGAGCTACTCAGAACTATCCATGAGGTTCATGAAGATTGGCTAGTAAAACAAACCTTTTCTTCTTTATCGGCTCCTGTTTTGGTTATCAATGCAGAATCCACAGCCGACCAAGTTTATTCTAGTTTTTGTTTTGCAAAGACACACAGATAAAGTTGAACCTTTCAATTTAATTTTATTTTATTTGTATTTTCAAGAATATTTGAACAGTTTAAAAAAAAAAAAAAAAACTAAATAATTTGGAAGTGGTATGCGGTTTTAATAATTGTTTTCAATTCAATTTTTACGGCTTCACATTCGGAGCAACCTTCCGTCGGTTTTTCAATGAGGATAAGACTATCTTTGCGAACGATGCAGGAAGTATTGTCCTTCAGAAAGGTTACGTGGAGGTCAACTTCACCTCGCGGATGTTCAGGACTGGAATTTTCACAATAAAAAAAAAAAAAAAATTCAATTTAAATTTCTATTTAAATAAGGGGTTGTTTGTTGTGTTTGTTTTTTCATTTACCTGCGGGTGCAGCATGACGTGCACAGAAGACCAATTTTTCCTTCTTCGATTCGAAAATCGAAAAACCCACAAGAAAACTTTTTCCACGAATTCTGGAATTCGTTTTCTAATTCTTCTTCTGATAAATTTTTAAAATTAAGAAAGTCAAAGGTTTGGGCTAATATTCCCGCGTTTATTAAATTGCGAATTTTTGACATGGTTCTTCTTACTACGGAAGTCTGATAATGATTTGTTATTTCTGGGTTGCTAATCAATTTGAAATTTGTTTTCTTTGATTGTTTCTTTCTAGAAATTTCTTCTCTGGAATCGAGTTTTGTGTCGGATATGCTTTGGTTTATTAATGTGAAAGGAGCCACGATTATTTTTCGAGGTCGATGAGCGATTGCTTGATTTTCACATTTTATTAACCTTAAGTTTCAGTTTTTGTGAGCACTTTTTCAGGTTATTTGACACAGCCTTTTCCTTCCAATCTTCCCCGATTCCTGAGGATGACTGGTGGTCTTATTTTGAAGAAGGACGCAGAAATAATTCAGATAAGATCGTTTCTTTTCTTTTGAATACATATTCAATTTATTTTATTCAAGTATTCTCCCAAATTCACTTAGTGAATTTGAATTGTTATACCATCACTCACATTTGTCCTTCCAAAACTCTAGGGTGAACTATTTCTAAAGAAGTCACCCCACGATTTCCTTATTTGTAACGATAAATAAGGAAATCGTGGGGTGACTTCTTTAAAAATAGTTCACCCTAGAGTTTGGAAGGACAAATGTGAGTGATGGTAAAACAATTCAAATTCACTAAGTGAATTTGGGAGAATACTTCAATAAAATAAATTGAATATGTATTCAAAAGAAAAGAAACGATCTTATCTGAATTATTTCTGCGTCCTTCTTCAAAATAAAACCACCAGTCATCCTCAGGAATCGGGGAAGATTGGAAGGAAAGGGCTGTGTCAAATAACCTGAAAAAGTGCTCACAAAAACTGACACTTAAGGTTAATAAAATGTGAAAATCAAGCAATCGCTCATCGACCTCGAAAAATAATCGTGGCTCATTTCACATTATTCCTTAAACCAAAGCCTATCCGACACAAAACTCGATTCCAGAGAAGAAGTTTCTAGAAAGAAACAACCGAAGAAAACAAATTTCAAATTGATTAGCAACGCAGAAATAACAAATCATTACAAGAAAAATCTTCGTCGAAGACAGACTCAACTAGTTCCTCCTTTTCAAAAAAAAAAATGTCAATCATAAAAACTCCGCCCGTTTCCGCCCTCATCAATGCGGGCGTAATTACTTCCAGTTTTCCGTGGGAGGACATAAAAAAAATGTCACAAGAGGAATTTAAGATCTATTTTGAAAATCAGTGGAAGACCCTGAAATGTGGTCGGGGTGAAACTGTAAGAGAAAAACATAAGATGGGACTAATATGCCTAAACTGCTGGATTACTCGGTAAGTTCTCATGCAAATTTTAATCAAAAAAAAATATATAAGTTCCCCGTGTCTGATTTATTTCAGCGCGGACATAAAGAACTTCTACGAGCTCAAGGAAACCCATCTTACCTTCGCGGGAGAGGGCAAAACTTGTCGCGAATGTCGGAAGAATTTACTCGCAACAAACTCCACCGAAGACTGCAACGACTGTGCAGAGGTCAAGTCCGCCTTAAAGATTATGGCGGAACAAATTTTTGAAACTTAATTTTTTTTTTTTTTTTTACATATGTAACTTCTTATTGCACCATTCGTTCTTTTTTTTTTTTTTTTTTTTTTTTTTTTATCTTGTTTTAATAAAGAAAATTAAACTTCATTTTTCGTTTTTCTCTTAATTAAGAATACTTCTTCATTATTCATATCTGAATTAACCCCCGCACATCATAGACGTACAAAAATCTTTAAAAACTTGATCGGCCGTAGCTTCTGCATTGATAACTAAAACAGGAGCCGATAAAGAAGAAAAGGTTTGTTTCACTAGCCAATCTTCATGAACCTCATGGATAGTTCTGAGTAGCTCTAAAGAAATACTCGATTCTTCCTCACGAGAACGGGAACTAACTCGAGCAAAAGAAGTTTCTGGGGAGACTCGCAAATAAACAATCAAATCTACTCTGAGCTCAGGCGAGCGAATGAGAAGATCAAAATTTTTTGTCAATAAATGAGATTCGAAGTCGCGGAAATTACCTAATCTTCGACGAGCTTCTACAAAACAATTGCTACTGAATATCGATCTTTCCATCACCTTTACAGGCAATGAAGTCGTCTGCAGATGTCTATCTAACATAACCATTTGAGCGAAATGTTGAAAATAATAGCAATAACGATCTGGGTTCTGATACATCAAATCTAAAAGATTAATTCCGGCTACATTTCGATATTCTTCAAGAGGTTCTAAAAGTGTACAGACCTGGCGATCTGCTAAAAACCTCTTAGTGAAAGTTGTTTTTCCGCATCCGATATTTCCTTCTATAATAATCGTAAGCGGTCGAGTTTTACTCAAACGAATTCCGAAAGGTAAATTCTTCTCCCAATCGATGACCGACTGTAAAGAAGGTCAAGTCGATCACAGTCGTCAAGGGTGTTCGTTTGAAGATCTAACCTCGAAGGATGTCCCTGGTCTTGGAGAGACTGTTCCAGGTTGATCCTCTTCAAAAGGAGCAAGACGATCCAAGTGAACCACTTTCTGACGCGAATGAGGAGATCTTCGGATTCTATAAACAACATCATTTATCCGGTTAACCACTAAGTAAGGGCCTTCCCAATTTCTTTGTAGCTTTGGACATCGTCCTTTCTGTCTTCGAGGTTGAAAGAGCCAAACAGAATCTCCAGGATTAAATTTTAAATCTCTGGCTCGAATATCATAACGAGTTTTCAATTTATCTGAAGCCATAGAAATTCTATTCCTAGCAAAGTGATGAATTTCTTCTAAACGTTGTTGTAATGAAAAGGCATAATCTGTTTGATGCTGTCTTTGCACAGGAACAGGGCCTTTCTCTTAATCTGACGGAAGTCGAAGATTTCTTCCAGTAAGCATGAGGGTTGGCGTCTGTTTCGTCGTCTCGTGAATCGCAGATCTGTAAGATAAGAGGAAGAAAGGGATCCAGGAGTCCCAGTCTCTCTGATTCTGCTCTACGAAGGACGACAAATATTGTAGTAAAGTCCGATTCAGACGCTCTATCATGCCGTCAGATTGCGGATGCAAAGGAGTTGTACGAGTTTTTCTAACCCCTAAAATCTGAGTAACCTCTTTCATTAAGGTCGACTCAAAATTTCGGCCTTGATCAGTATGAAGTTCTAGAGGAACTCCGTGTCTACAAATAAATTCTTTAACGAATGCCTGCGCTACAGTAGAGGCTTCTTGATCAGCGAGAGGAACCACTTCAGGCCACTTAGTAAAATAATCAGCAATAACCAAAGCATATTTATTTCCAGAATGGGTTATCGGAAGAGGTCCGAGAATATCCATCGCTATTCTTTCAAATGGAGCTCCCACGTTGTAAATTTGAAGAGAGCTTTGTCCCTTCGCTCGAGGTCCTTTCTTTGCCGTGCAGACTCGACATCTTCGACACCAATCTTCAACGTCCATCCGGCAACGAGGCCAAAAGTAGAAGTTGCGAATTCTGCCCAGAGTTTTATTTGAAGCGAAATGTCCACCTGCAGGAGAATCATGATAAAGAGCAAGAATCTCCGGAACTCGTGACCTGGGAACCAAAAGTTGCCACCTGATTTCTTTCAAGTCTGCAGATTCCCATTTTCGGTATAAAATTCCATCAATTAAAAGGATGGAGTCCCATTGAGCCCAATAAATTTTCAAATCTGGCTCGGCTAAAGATATATCCTGCCAGTCTGGGCGAGTTTCTGCTTCTTTCCAAGACTTCACTTGATTCAAAGTGTCGTCCTCTTGTTGCGATTTTCTCCATTCCTCCTGGTTATTTTCGAAAGAAATCTTCCGTATTACAAGAGAGGGGTCACGATTTTTCTCTAATCGTGCACACTGTTTACACTCTGGCATTTCCTCGCAGGGTCTACGAGAGAGAGCATCGGCGTTTCCATGATGAATTCCTGCTCGATGACGAATATCAAAATCGTACTGACCGAGCCTTTCTAACCATCTAGCTACCTGACCTTCGGGAGATTTAAACGAAAGTAGCCACCTGAGAGAAGCATGATCTGTACGTATCAAAAATTTCCTACCGTACAGATAATGGTGAAAATGTACTACGGTCTTAACAACAGCTAAAAGCTCTCTACGAGTGACACAATAATTCCTCTCAGTTTTACTCAAAACTCTGCTGAAATAGCTTATCACTCTCTCTTGACCTCCCTGAATTTGTGACAGAACCCCGCCTATTCCTGAAAGAGATGCATCCGTATCTAAAATAAAAGGAATTTCGACCTCTGGATAAGCTAAAATCGGCGAAGAAATAAGATTTTCTTTCAATTTCTTGAAAGCCTCTTCGCATTCCGGGGTCCAGTCAAAAGGAATCTTGATTCCGGTCAAATGATGGAGAGGTTTAGCTATACTAGCGAAACCTTTTACAAATCTTCTGTAATACGTACAAAGGCCTAAAAAGCTTTGAATTTGTTCTTTATTCTTGGGTGTCGGCCAAGAAGAAACCTTCTCTATTTTAGATGGGTCAGTCTTCACACCTTGTGCTGAAACGATATGTCCGAGGAAGCCTACTTCTTTCTGGAACAGATGGCATTTCTTCGGGCTCATTTTCAGACCTGCTTGCTTCAACCTAGCGAAAACTTGTCTGAGATTTTTAACTTCTTCTTCAAAGTTCTTGCCAAAAACGATTATATCGTCTAAATAAACGAGGCATATTTTGCCCGTGAGCCCATGGAGAACAGCCTCCATCATTCGTTCAAAGGTAGCCGGGGCATTACTCAAACCAAACGGCATAACCTTGAACTGCCATAATCCTCCTAAACCCGTAACAAAAGCTGTTTTTTCTTTATCTAGAGGATCCATTTCGACCTGCCAGTATCCGCTCTGAAGATCTATGGTGCTGAACCAAGTTGTACCAGCTATCAGGTCGAGTGTCTCGTCGATTCTGGGTAGAGGGTAAGAATCTTTCTTCGTTATATCGTTCAGCTTTCTGTAATCGATACAAAATCGTTTGGATCCGTCCTTTTTGTTAACAAGGACGATTGGTGAGGCCCAGGGACTAGACGATGGTTCAATAACATCGTTCTTTAACATGTCTTCCACCAGCTTCTTCACCTCTTCTTGGGCGTTGAGAGCGAGTCTTCGAGGAGCTTGTTTAATTGGCGAACTCTCTCCGACATCGATCTTGTGCTTGACAGAAGTACATCGGCCCTTATCACTACTATCTTTCGCAAAAGAATCTTTAAATTCTAGTAAAAGAGATTTAAACGATTCTTCCTGAGCTAAATTTAACGAAATCGAAGATTTCTCAACAAGGCTCCGTAAATGAAGAGGAAAATGTTGTTGCAAATCATCTTCCGACAGTTCTATTTCTCGAATTCTAGGAGGAGTCCAATAAATTCCATTCCTATTTGTACAAAGAGTTATTTCGCGATTGTTTGAAGCTAGTGAATTTCTCCCAGTCGAGATAACACAGTTATGAGCTGTAAGAAAGTCTATTCCCAAAATACCTTCATCCTCTATATCTGCTATAAAAACCTTATGTGGAGAGTCGATACACCCAAAAAGGTTAATTTGGACAGTAGCCTGTCTCAAAACCGGGGTCGTGTCTCCAGTGGCTGTTCGCAGAGAAAAAGAGGGAACAATCCGGTCATCGGATTTAAAGAGATCCGATCGAACTACGGTTACTTCTGCGCCCGTGTCTATTACCCACAGACAATCGACGCCATTCACAGTACCGCGCGCGTAAAGACCAGACTGTCGTAGACTTCTAATTAAAAACTGTTCTCTAAGAGGGCTTTCACTATTAACAATCTGCGATGATTTTCGCCCTGACAAATCATCTGAAACTAGTTTTTTGAGTGAGTTCCTGTTGAAGAACTCGATTGAGGATCTGCTTCCCCTTTTTCTATATTTTTCTCATGCCAATTATAAGAATTTAGATTCGAGCCTTGCATCGGCTTTCCACTAATTTTTTTAATTAAAAAACAATGATTGGCGTCGTGGCCTGTTTTTTTACAAAATATACAAGTCAAGCTAGTTTGACTTGTCACGACCACGTTTTTATTTATACGCTCGTTTCGACGGTTTTGAAAAGAACCTCGATTTCTTGATTTAAAATTGTTACCGTTATTTCTATTTTTATAATTTTGAGGTTTTGGCTCCTCCGAGTATTCAAAACTCTGTCTTCCTGAGGTGTTTTCAGACACCTCAATCCGACGAAGTTTGCTTAACCTAAAATATTGGTTTCTCATTGCCTCCACCTCGAGGGCTTTGGCGGTTGCCTCCCGCAGAGAAGTGAGGCCAGACGTTCCAACGGCCATTTTAATTTCCGGATCATTAATCGCATTCAAAAAAGCTTGCGTTGCTAATAAGTTACGAGACGGCTCGTGATCCGGCAAAGCTATACGAGAAAGCCGTTCAATGTCCTGACTAAGAGACGCAAGGTCTTCGTCTCGTCCTTGTCTTCTCGTCTGTAATTGTGCTGTGTACAGTTTTGTTAAGTGGTCATTTCCGTACCTCAACTTTAATGCAGAACTAAGTTTTTCATAATCAGAGATTTCTTCCTCAGACAACGCCGTTAAAACGTTCAAAGCCGGCGTTCGAAGACAGGAGGCAAGACTGTGGGCCCTCATGGCGGAGTCCCACTGATTATGTTTAGCAATTGTATTAAACTGGCGTTCGTAATCTGCCCATGGAACTTTTCCGTCAAAAATTGGCGGTTTTAAAGGATAAAGAGGCTTCTCATTAATCTGAGAAGCAACCTCAGGAAATCCTGAATTATTTAATTGATTAAAATGAGAATATTGAGGTCGAACTTGAGGTAAAGACTCGGAAAAACCAACCTCATTATTTACTCTCCTTCTACTAATTGGAGATTCAACTACTTCCCTAGTAAAAGGCACAGACCTTGAATCTCGAACATCCTGGATTCGTCCTGGATGTCGGACCTGTCGAACAGCGGAAACGGGAACAGGAGAAGGAACAGGAGAGAGAAGCGGCGTAACGACTCTGGAACCTCGTGGAGTGACAGCCGGTTCTCCTGAGCCATTCACCTGATGAACAGCCTGAAGAGCTGCCACAGTCGTCCGGAACAGTTCGTGTAGACTAGTTTCGGATCGTTCTTGTGCTTCTCTATCAAGCCTGCGCTGTTCCAGCTGTTGTTCCTGTTCTCTTCTTCGCTGTTCCAACTGTTGTTCTTGTTCTCTTTTTCGCTGTTCCAACTGTTGTTCTTGTTCTCTTTTTCGCTGCTCTTGTTGATCAAGAAGCAGCTGAAGAAGTTGCTGTTGTTGGCGCTCAGCAGCCTCTTGCTGTTGAGACATGATCTTCAGCAGATCAATTTGAGAGATTGTCGAAGGAATTGGAAGAGGGTCCACTGAAGGCGATGGAATTGTTTCAGGGACCCGCGGATTCTCCATAACAAAAGGTTCTTCTCCGCTACTTTCTCTTCTTCGTGAGCGCGTCAAACGACTGCTACTCATAATTAAAGTTCGCGCACTGAGTTGATTCAATTAATAAGAACTCAAGATCCCGCTTCTGACACCAATTGTAACGATTTAGGCGTTACGTTAATAAAATATGGATCCGCGAGTTTACTTATTATCAAATCAAAGGCGTGAACAAAAATATCGTGATAAATGCTTTTAATGCAATATACGTGTTTCTTGTTTAAAGTCTGAAACAAGACTGTTTTTACAATAATATCGGTTGGCGCAGCAACCTTATTCTTTTTAAAGACATAAGAGGTTTATAAACGTCTTTTATCTATGCTGACTACTAGATCATTAAAGAGGGGGCAAAACGGGTGATTTCACCCTTTGTAACAATATATATATATATATATATATATATATATATATATATATATGATTGCCTCAAGATATCAAATGAGAAATAACCAGACAACTTCTTGATTGGTCAGTTTCTATCGTATTTACTAATGGTGTCTAATGCACTTTTGTAATACTGTTACATCTATATTCCTAATAAAATGACACAATAATCTCTCGACTCGAGAATTCTTTCAAAGTGAATTCTCGTTTGGTAGGTTCACCCTCAACTTGGAGGTGAACCCCTGACTTGGGGATTAACCCTCACTTAAGAGGTGAGCTCCCGCAACTTGGAAGTAAACCCTCGACTTGGGAGTAGACCCTCGACTTGAAAGTAAACCATCAATTTGGGAGTAAACCCTCGACTTGGGGCTAGACCCTCGACTTGAAAGCAAACTCTTAACTTGGGAGTAAACCCTCGACTTGAGAGTAATCCTTCGACTTCGAGGTTGACCCTGAATTATGGGGTACGAATATTAGAGGTTGAGGGTTGTTGTGGGGGTTATTTTGGGGGTAAAATTGGGTTTTTTTTCGTAAGGGCATTGTATAACTATTTTGTTTTGTTTCAATTGTTATCAAATCACTCGTATCCGATACAAGTTTTTGATTGTTCATGTTTACTGAAGTGTACTGTGTATTCTACTTCTGTAATAAAATCCAAAGCAAATGAAAGATAACGATTTTCCTCATTAAGGTATAATCATAGTATGATTATTTTGTTTCATGTTTCATTTGACATCAAACCTCTTGTATCGGATATAAGTTTTTGTTCGTCTCAACTAATTTTTCTTAACTCTACTATTTGCTATACTTCTCGAGTCAAGGGCTTATTATGTCATTTTATTTGGAATATAGATGTAACGGTATTACAAAAGTGCATTCGACACCATTAGTAAATACAATAGAAACTGACTAATCACGAAGTTGTCTGGTTATTTCTCATTTGATATCTTGAGGCAATCATATATATATTGTTACAAAGAGTGAAATCACCCGTTTTGCCCCTTTTTGATGATCTAGTAGTCATCATAGATAAAAGACGTTTATAAACCTCTTATGTATTTCAAAAGAATAAGGTTACTGCGTCAACCAACATTATTGTAAAAACAGTCTTGTTTCAGACTTGTTCGCTAGTTGTCGCTAGCTTTTTCGACCGAGCCGCTGGGAAGGTGTTGGTCGCTGTTGAGTCGAAGACGAGATTTGAAGTAGTTTACAATATGCACTATTTATTTGTGTATATTTACATATGTACAAGAATATTCAAGATTTGGGTTTCCAAGTTATGATAGGAGCAGTAGTTGTTAGTCTGTGGTGTGATGGAGGTTGCAGTGAAGAAGTGTAGCTGTGAGGAGGAGCGGTGACAGGTGGTGGCGTGTAGCGGCTCTCTGGTGAGCTCGGCGGCATAAGAGGACGACGGTTCTCTGCTGAGTTGTTGGGCTGCGAAGTCTCCCACTCGCTGTCTGATTGTGTAGTCCGAGTAGTCACCGTGTTGAATGCAGTTGGTGACGTCTTGAATGGTGACAGCAATGCTGGGATGGTGCGGCTGTATCTTGGAGATGTGAGTCTGGCTCTTCTGATGTCCCAGATTGATAACAGCACGCTCGGTGGCCTTGAGAGGGGCCGTGTTGATAACTTCACCGAATGAAGTACCCAAGGAGCTGGAGGGTTTTGGGAGCAGGTCCCTTTAATTTCGCTGGCTGAAGCCAGAGCGGAAGAACCAGTCATGCAGGACTTTAACTGTTAGCTTCTGAAGACGTGGAGCGTACTTGTATGGCTGCTTGGCTGCTGATCTTGAATGTTGTGAGTGTCCAAAAGTCAGTGAAACCGAAGCTGTCCTGTCGATGGGTGAGATCGTTGATTTGATATCCCAGCGGCGACTCAAATTTGACAGCGGGAAACCTGGCAAGCCGATTGCGGGTGTCACGAGCGTCGCATATTTACTCAGACTATGTTACCGATTATGTCAATTATTACTATCTCTAGAAACAAGGAAGCATAGCATAAATATATTAGTTAGTCTATATAAAATATTTTATTATAACCAGTTCGTGGAGTAACCGAGCGCAACGGCGTAGTTGGACGGCCAGCAACGTCAGCCTCTTCGCGCCCGCCAGATCCCGGGTGTAATCAACACCGGGATGAGGCGAGCGCGAAATCACGCGCTTCGAGGATGACTGTCGCGAGGCGAGCCTTTGTTCCGGAATTGTGTATTTAGCGAAAACCCCGAATTGTAAATTCAGCGAAAACTCGCTCGCCGCCCGACGTTCCAAGGGGTGTCGGACGAGCGAGCGAAGGCAGTCCCGTCTTGAGACCGTCTGAATAACGACATCAGCGGAACCCGGCTCCTTCGAAGCGACCACGTATAGAGCTATAAATCCTTTTTCTGAAACCGACGATTAGAGCAAAATTCTCTAATCTACCCATGGCCGTAAAAGGTTACTCGCGTCGCGGTGTAAGTCTTACGAAGCTAAAATAAGTGCAAGCGTTAAGCCACGAACTCTATTGAGCTGTGTAGCCTGTAAGTAAGTGTGTGTGAAGGCGTGTATACTTCGGCGAGTTCGAAGCCGAAGCGGCGAAGCGAGAGAGGGAGAGAACGTGAGTAGTATAAGACCAAAATAATTGTAAGCTTCCTTGTTTCGAACCTTCTCTGCTTTTAGTTTTGAACTATTAAACATTTTAACTTGGCTTTCCATCAAAACATTGGTACGATAAATTGAAATCTTCCAAACCTATTCCCAGGGAACGCCCTGTAGAGGACGTTCACCTCCCAACCCACCTAGGAAATAAATATAAACCTCTGTAAGAACTTAGAGGGTTGAAGCCGTCGCGTGCGAGACCGCTCCGCACGTGACACGGGACGCGCGTGTGGCGCGTGGGTGGCGTTAGCGGCGTGCGTGACGTAGGGGAGACCTAGGAGGGTTGTCACAGTTTTTACTTTAGGGGCCATATTTCCCTCGAGAAACATTCCACAGTTATGATCCATGTGATTAATTTAGCGGCATTCCTCCTGTTTTCAAAACAATCACCAAAATTAATTTGAGTATTATGGTTTCTGAGAAAATCGACAAAATTAAAGACCACTCCCTATGTCACAACTCTCCTACTACCGAGGTAAGTTGTGACCGGTACCGAGATAAGTTGTGACAGCATTATATTAGGTATAAAAAATATTATTACACTTAACATTAATAAATCAAACATTTTTTTTTTAGGAAAAAGTACTTTCATTATGCTTAAGTATCAGTAAAATTAACATATTAACATTCTCATAAAAAGTAATTATAGTTTTAATTAACTTAATATGGCATCGCTTTGAGATCAATCATTATAATTATTATAATCAGTTCAAAACCTTAATTTACTGAGAATCACAATTACGGCAAACGTAATGCCGTTCGTCTCCAGTACAATCTACGTGTGCCCAGCTTTTGCATTCTAGGCATTGGACCCACTGCTCATTCGATCTGCTGTTTGCATAGGCTTCAAGGCAAACCAAGCAAAAACAATTGTTTTCTGCTTCATCTTCTTCGTCACCACTTGTTAACCTCTTCTTATAAGTCTTGTGACGTGGTATTTCGTACCCCGTCACTTTGGTTAATTATCGCATTCCCCTAGGTGCAGATATCGCTAAAAATAACGAAAGCACGTCTGAGGCCAATACTCCAAAAATGAACGACTAATTATCTTTAAGTTGAATTCTCTTTACTAAGCTAATTGTATGCTATTTTCTAATTCTGTAACGCTCTACGAGACCCATCTACGAGACCTTCGCGTCAAGATACCAGGACACTGCCTGACAGGGGTCACGTACCAGCTCAACACCGACCACCACCGACTACAGACGAACGAATACCGCTGAAACCACTCCCGATGGATGCCTATCTAGTTGTCGAACAGGGTCGTGCGTGATGCACAAACAGTACCTCCGACTATTTAAGACTTATCGGCCAGGAGCCGAACCACGAATGAATGCTTCTACCGCTCGGATGCATCGTTAGGCGGCGTACAGGGCTGTGCGTCAAAAACACAACAAAGCCTCCCGTCGACGATACTTATCAGCCTGGAGCTGAACCGACCCTAACATCTACTAAGTCGTTGACCATCAAATAGAGCACGGTTTTCTCTTCACGAACCGTCCTATCGAAGGACTGCGGCGTGGAATAGGCTAATGATATGCTGACCACGTAGATCTGGTGGATCTAGTGTGGGGATCCGGGTTGAGGGCCATCACCACCAGATCGTTCCGGCATGAGGGCTTCAATGAGCGAGGGCCGGGATGCAGCGCCGACGAAATAGCTACAACGGGGAGTACCAGTAAAGCAAGGAGTGAGTTACAGTCGATCGCAAGTCCAAAGGACCGGTGACGTAATATTGCCGCACACCTCAATATCGCAACACATGAGCAGTACGACCTCCCCTCTCACCAACGATACCGCACAGCTGAAGGAAAACATCTCTGACCACCTTCCGACGTCCCAATACCTCGATACCTGTCGTCGAGGGAGAAGAAAAACAAGCGGCGAGGGATTATCGCCGCCTACCCGTAGACCAGACCTACGCGATCTGCTGGTCCAATTAGAATACCGCAAATTTGAGGAAGAATCACGTGACAGCAGCTCGACGAAAATCAGGATCATCGCTCATCTCGTCACTCTACGTTCAGTTTTTGACTAACCAAGACGTGCTATTGTAATCTTCAGTGCCATTATCGCTATCTATCGAATTAGTTCTCGCTATTGTACCGCATTCGCTAGTACCTGCTATATCTTCTTTTACGTAAGTGAGGTTCCTTTTCTATTTTGTGAAGCCACGAGATTACTTGCAATATATCGTACCTTTGCCTTTATCTTTATCTTTCTCTCTTTATCTTGCAGTTGGTCTGCTTGAGCCACCTGGGCTCGTACCTTATTCTCTCTTATCTCTCATCTTGTCCCTTTCTCTGTCTTATTGCAAGTAACTTCACGACTGGTTGACTATTACTCACGCATTGTAGTGACTATTGCTTTATTTTGTTGTCTTTCTCTTCTGGAATATTTGAATGTTTAATATCGCTGTCTAGCAGCGCGTTCCGTTAAAGGATCAATTTTTATCTTAGCTATTGAGCATTGCTATTTCGTTATATTTTCTCTGATTAGTTCATATCTGTCTCTTTACCTATTACCGTTGATTATCGTATCTTAGTGAGTGTACCGCGGGAGCGATCTTACATCGCTGCGCGGTCCCGCTCGTCGTTCATTTGACATTGGAGTATTGTGCCGTATCGCATAACATCTTTTTCATTATTTTCTTCGCTAATATCGCTAATCGTAGCTGTCCGTAGTCTCTTTGGTTTGCCGTACGTTGCATATTAATTATCTTGAATATTGTTTGCCTTATCTTGAATTACCTTTTATCGTACCGAATATTATCTCTCTTTCTCTCGCACTTACCGCAAACTAGAGACTACGTATTATCTGTTAGTACCTATATTTTATGATAATTTTCTACTTGACCTGTTGCTTGAATTTACCTTGTAATTCATAATTCCCTGACTGCCTATTTCTGATCATTCTGGTAATGTGATAACTATTACAATTGTTGTATTTCGCATGTGTTTATAATCGCTTCTCATATTTTATGGTTTATTTGCTTAATGCTTAATTTAAGTACAATATATCTTTTCCGTTCTGCATACTCATTATAGAACCGTATTAGTTATTACCTCGAATCATAGTATCGTGAGCTTGCGCATATTTCCCGCTTATTCGGAAAACGTTCCGTTATTTGTTAAATCTCTCGCTTAGCTTTTCTCTGGCTGTAAGTATTGTTAATTATTGCATTTATCGTAATTGTATCTCAATCTCTTCAGCTACTTGCTTGTCATTAAACTTATCGCTTCTTGCTTAATATATTTGATACTATTCCTGCTTCACCTGTTTCTTATTTTATCTATTGGATTCGACCCCGCCCCTCTACCATTATCTTGTCTATCTGAGCAAACTGTGCAAAACCGTCGTAGAACCTGACCTTACCTTTATCTATTACCTTTACCTTTACCTTTATCTTTTTCTCTAACTATCTATTTTCGACGCATGTGCGTCTGGCGCCCAACAATCGTATCTTTCTCTCTTATTACCTCTCTCTCTATCTAATTATTCAGGTTAGTGACTGCGCCGTAGGGTAACCAATTATCTCGTTTCTATCGTTTTACCCTCAACTAACAAAAATTGGTTACAGTCTTCGTGGCAGTTTCAGATTTCTTCTTTCTTTCGCTAAAGATACGCTTCTTAACATTCTTAGATTTCCTATTAGCCTCTATTGCAGCTATTTCATCCTTCGTGGGAGTGTCAGTAAGGACAGCAGATTTGATTTTACGTCGGTTTGGTTGATTTTTTTTCCTTGGCGGAGCTTTCGGCAATGGCCTAACTGATTCCGGCGAGAACACATTAGAAACAGTGGCAAGTGGACTAGGGGCTGTAGATGTGGATGCAATTGGTTCAATGGCAATATTATTCAGACCTGGGGTATGGGCTGTGGACGTGGAGGCATCAGGTTCATTCGCATTATTATTCACAACTGATGAATTGCTAGATGGCATGATTTGATCTGCAGATGTACCTGGAGTAATGGCTCTTGCTTCATCATTATCAACTACATCAGGGTTGAGATTTGGAGTTATGGTACTTGTTGCTGGATTGTCAACAATTTCTGGAACGGATTGTTCTACTTCTGGATTGGGACGATCAGTGACTTGACTTGGCAGGAAATCAGAATCTTGAAATATGTCTGTGTTAATTGGCCATGTTCCAGTTGCAGCAAAACCAGCACTGATATTCCTTGCATTGATTGCTACATTAAATGCAGACTTAGATATAGATGGGATATCATAAATTGTCATGACTGTCCCGGTATTGCTTCGCATCCAATTGTCGCAGCTGTATTAATACCTTTTTTATACGCCCAAAAATAGTGCGATCTAGTGGTTGTAGCTTGTGCGTACAATGCGGGGGAAATGTGAGCAAAATTATGCCACTTTCTCTGCAGAATTCAATGTTTTTTAGAGCTGTATGCGAGGCATGGTTATTAAGGAGCAACAGAGCTCTGTGTTCTTTTGATGGTCTGACATGATTTTCAAAATGCTCAAGAAAAACATGAAAATCATCTTCTTGCATCCAGCCTGATCCGTTAGCTGTTCCGATTGAACCAGTTGGGTCGTCCCGAATGAAATGGTTTTGGAATCGTTTACGCGGAAATATAAACATAGGTGGTATATAATTACCTATTGCGTTTCTAGCTAAAGCCAGTGTAACTAAGGTTCCTCTTTCTGCCGATGTCATCGGACTGACCTGTTTTTCACCGCGTCGTACAATTATCCTGTCTGGCTTTGGCACGGTAGTGATTCCTGTTTCATCGACATTCCAAATATCTTTTGCCTCAAGTTTATATTTGTTTAGGATGCCTGTATAGTTATCAAAAAAGAATGGCCACGTTCGTTTCATTAAAACTCGTAGCACGAGCGATGCTAGTGGCTTGAGGCAGTCGTAAAGATAAATTAGGATGTCGTTGCATAAATAGCTTGAGCCACACATCTCCTGCTTTTTCATTTTTGTCCCATGACTCTGGAACTTTTTTGTTATATTTTTTGGCTAACTTATATGCAATGACTCTTGTTTCTTTCGTTGTCAGCCCATAATTAGATGCTGCACATGTTAGCAAATAGTCGCTTAATATATTCTCCTCCTCTTTTTTAAAAATAGTCGGAATGGTATAACCCATAGACGGAGCTTCGCCTTCTGGGTTTGCTTGAAAAGCCTCTTTCTTCTTCATATATCTTGATAAAGACATGTAGTTTAGACTGTAAGAGGCCGCAGCATCTCTTAAACTTTTACCTCTTAACTTAACTTCTTCAAAAGCCAGGTCGTAAATTTCGACACTAGCGGTTCCTCTATCAGTCTTTCGTGTATAGTTATTAGACATTCCGAAACAAGAAAAGAGCCATTCAGCATGCAGTATGCCATTATATACATTATGTACCTACCTACTAAGACATAAACAAACATCTAAAAATAATAAAAAACATTAAGGAATTAGCCACGGTTAAAAATGGAGTAATATAGGAGAGTTGTGACAGGCTGTCACAACTCGCCTAGGTGTTTCAAATGACGACTTGATCTGAATAATAATTCATATTTTATAAACACGATGCGCACACAAAAGATTATTGCAACGTTTTGAGAGTTGAATAACCATACAACTTAAGAAAAAATAAGAAAGCAAAGCACATATAATAAGGAATGATATAAAATCAAATAAAATTTTGAAGAAAAACTTACTTTCCGCATTTTTTTGTACACAACCGTCGTATTTACGCAACAGCGCCTCGTGCGTCACCGGCATATACTGAGTCGAGTAGCGCGTATCGAAAGCGTCATGCATGCGGCGTTGCCAGCTCGCTATCTATAATAGGTTGGGAGAAATCGTCCTTGTCACAACTCACCTCTGTCACAACTCTCCTAGGTCTCGTGGTGCGCGACTGGAAAGTGGTTGATGCTCACTGCGGCGCGCGACTGGAACGTGGATGATGCTGGGGCGTATTAGTTTGCGCATTTAGTGGTTTTTTACGAGTTGGTCGTGAACAAGACTTTAAACTAGAAACACGTACCCTGCAATTAAAGATTTTTCTCAGCATTTTATTAACGCCTTTGATTTTGGGTTGGTAATCAAACTCACGAATCCATATTTATTTTCGTAACGTCTAAGAACGTTACACTGGTGTCAGAAGTGGAATACAGAGTTTTTATTGAGTCAATTCAGTGCGTGAAATAAACTATGAGCAACAGTCGTATGACACGCTCTCGGCGACGGGAAAGTTGCGGAGAAGAAATTACAGAAAATCCGCAAGTCCCTGAAGCAGGATCAACACCTTTGGTGGACCCTCTTCTCGCACCTTCGGTGGCCTCGTTCTCTCAAATTGATCTCCTGAGATTTATGAACCAACAACACGAAGCCGCCGAACGCCACCAACAACAACTAGTTCAACTACTCAAAGACCAACAAGAACGTTCGGAACGTTCGGAGGCCAGTCTGCATGAGTTGTTCCGGACAACTGTCGTGGCTCTTCAATCTGTACATCAGATGAGCGGCACTGGAGAACCGGCTGTTTTTCCTCGAGTTTCAGTGGTTGCTATTCCACTGCCTTCTGCTATTTCCTCTCCTGCTGTTCGGGAGGTCCAATCCCCAGGACAATCCCAAGAAGCTCACAATTCAAGGTCTGTGCCTTTTATTAGAGAAATAAACGAATCCCCAATCTGTAGAACAAGAGTAGATAACGAGGTTGACTTTTCCGAGACTCTGTCTCATGTTCAGCCTCGATTTTCTCATCTTAGTCAATTGAATAATTCAAGATTACTAGGGGTTACTTCTTAAATTTACGAGAAACCCATTTGCTCTTTGAAACCGCCTATGTTCGATGGAAAAATTCCATGGGCCGAGTATGAGAGACAGTTTAATACAATTGCAAAGCATAATCCGTGGGACTCCGCCATGAAGGCCCACAGCCTTGCCTCTTGTTTGCGAACTCCCGCGTTAAACGTTTTGACAGCATTATCAGAGGAAGAAATTTCAGACTATGACAAACTTAGCTCCGTATTAAAATTGAGATATGGCAGTGACCATTTAACAAAACTTTATACAGCACAATTACAAACGAGGAGACAAGGACGTGACGAGGACCTCGCGTCTCTTAGTCAGGATATAGAACGATTATCTCGAGTAGCATTACCAGACCATGAACCGACTAGGAATTTATTAGCAACACAGGCTTTTCTTAATGCAATTATTGATCCGGAAATTAAAATGGCCGTTGGGACATCGGGTCTCACTTCCCTACAAGAGGCAACGGCCAAGGCTCTCGAGGTGGAGGCCATGCGTAAACAACATTTTGGATACTTCGCCAAATCGAGGTGCCAAAAGTCACTTCAGAAAGATGGGATTATGAGCGCTCGGAAAAGACCAAGCCTCAGAATTATAGAAATAGAAGAAGTAATAATAATTTTAAACAAGGAAATCGTGATTCTTTTCAAAATCAGAATAACAGACGCGAAATTAAAAACGTGGTGGCATCTGAACAAACTGTATTGTCTTGCTTATTTTGTAAAAAGGTTGGACATGATGCCAACCACTGCTTTTTGCTTAAGAAAATTACTGGGTAAGCGATGCAAGATTCGAATCCGAATTCCTATAATTGGTGGAAAAAAGATATAGAAATAAAGGAATGAAATTCTCAATCTAGCTCTTCAGCCAAAACTCGTACAAATAACTAATCTCAAATGATTTGTCAGGGCGAAAATCATCACGAATTGGTAAAAGTGAAAGCCCTCTTAAAGAACAGTTTTTAATTAGAAGTCTAAAACAGTCTGGTCTTTACGCGAGCGGTACTGTGAATGGCATCGATTGTCTTTGGGTAATAGACACCGGTGCGGAAGTGACAGTGGTTCGATCGGATCTCTTTGAATCCGATGGCCAGATTGTTCCCTCTTTATCCCTGCGAACAGCCACTGGAGAGACGACCCCGGTTTTAAGACAGGTTACTGTCCAAATCAACCTTTTTGGATGTATCGACTCTCCGCATAAGGTTTTTATCGCAGATATAGAGGATGAAGGTATTTTGGAAATAGACTTTCTTACAGCACATAACTGTGTTATCTCGACCAAGAGAAATTCACTAGCGTCAAACAATCGCGAATTAGCTCTTTGTACGAATAGGAATGGAATTTATTGGACTCCTCCTAGAATTCAGGAAATAGAACTGTCTGAGGATGATTTTCAATAACACTTTCCTTCACATTTACAGAGCCTTGTTGAGAAATCTTCGATTTCGATGAATCCAGCTCAGTTAGAATCGTTTAAATCTTTTTTGCTAGAATTTGTAGATTCTTTCGCCAAAGATAGTGGTTATAAGGGTCGATGTACTTCCGTCAAGCACAAAATCGACGTTGGAGAGAATTCACCAATAAAACAGGCTCCTCGAAGACTCGCTCTGAACGCCCGAGAAGAGGTGAAGAAGCTCGTGGAAGACATGCTGGCGAATGATGTGATCGAACCATCGTCTAGCCCCTGGACCTCACCAATCGTCCTCGTTAACAAGAAAGACGGATCCAAACGATTTTGTATCGATTACAGGAAGCTGAATGACATAACGAAACAAGATTCTTATCCTCTACCCAGAATCGACGAGACACTTGACCTGATAGCTGGTGCAACTTGGTTCAGCACCATAGATTTTCAGAGTGGATACTGACAGGTCGGAATGGATCCTCTAGACAAAGAAAAAACAGCTTTTGTCACGGGTTTAGGAGGATTATGGCAGTTCAAGGTCATACCTTTCGGCTTAAGTAATGCCCCGGCTACCTTTGAACGAATGATGGAGGCTGTTCTCCATGGGCTCACTGGCAAAATATGCCTCGTTTATTTAGACGATATAATTGTCTTTGGTAAGAACTTTGAAGAAGAAGTTCAAAATCTCAAACAAGTTTTAGTCAGGCTAAAGCAAGCAGGCCTGAAAATGAGCCCGAAAAAATGCCATTTATTCCAGAGAGAAGTAGGCTTCCTCGGACACATCGTCTCAGCTCAAGGTGTGAAGACCGACCCATCCAAAATCGAGAAGGTTTCTTCTTGGCTGACACCTAAAAATGAAGAGCAAGTTCAAAGCTTTTTAGGACCTTGTACTTATTACAGAAGATTTGTAAAAGGTTTCGTTAGCATAGGTAAACCTCTCCATCACTTAACCCGAATCAAGATTCCTTTTGACTGGAGCCCGGAATCCGAAGAAGGTTTCAAGAAATTAGAAGAAAATCTTATTTCTTCGCCGATTTTAGCCTATCCAGAGGTCGAACTTCCTTTTATTTTGGATACAGATGCCTCTCTTTCAGGATTAGGTGGAGTTCTGTCACAGATTCAGGGAGGTCAGGAGAAAGTGATAAGTTATTTAAGTAGAGTTCTGAGTAAAACCGAAAGGAATTATTGTGTCACTCGTAGAGAACTTTTAGCTGTTGTAAAGACCATGGTACATTTTCATCATTATTTTTACGGTAGGAGATTTTTGATACCAACAGATCATGCTTCCCCTAGGTGGCTACTTTCGTTCAAATCCCCTGAAGGTCAGGTAGCTGGATAGTTAGAAAGGCTCGGACAGTACGATTCTGATATTCGTCATCGATCAGGAATTCATCACGGAAACGCCGATGCTCTCTCGCGAAGACCCTGTGAAGAAATGTCAGATTGTAAACAATGTGCACGATTTGAGAAAAACCGAATCCCCCCTAGTAGATAGGTTATGAGAGTTCTCGATCCAAACATGGCGGCGTGCCCCCCCCCCCGTTTCGATGGCCATTTTGATTTTTTTGATGGCGGCCATTTTGATTTTTGCTTAGTCAGACGCACGGAGTATAGATACAAGGAGTCTGAACGGTATCGGGGTTTTCACAGTATTAATGTACGCAATAATAAACCTCAATCATAGTTCTCTTTTCTGCCACTGGCTGCGCAAGTACTCAGGACGTACCGTTGTTATTATTATTATTACACGTAAACATACACCATATACTAGCTCGCGAATGTTAAAATTAATTAAATTAAATATAAAATAAAAATTTATCTATTTAAAATTAATTTTAAGAAAACAATGGGTAGGTGTTGTGCTGTTCATGGTTGTCTTAGTGGCCGAAAGGCAAGTGAGAATGTAGAGAAAATAGCTTTATTCAAAGCACCAAAAGTGAGTAACCTCAAAATAATATTGAAAATTTGTGTTATTAACAAATAATTCTAAAATTTATGTAGTTTTCTAATATTTGAAAAATATTTTTATTTATGTGCTTAAATATAAAAATATATATTACTTTTAAGGATGTTGAATTGCGTAGTAAATGGAGCTCAGCTTTGGGACAAGAATTAAAAGCTAGCAGTTTTATTTGCGAATTACACTTTAATCCAGAGAATGTGATTAAAACTGATCGAGAGATTTTAAAAGATGGTAGTGTATATGTGTATGAATACCAGAAATTTCATTTGAGGAAGAAAGCTGAGCCAAAATCACATACTAATGACGACAATGAAAACAATTGTAGCTTGCTATTAAATAATGATTCTTCAACAATCTCTGATATAAATGACGATACGACAAGAAATATATCAATTTTTGTTGGCTGTGACGAGCATAAAAAAGAATTAACAAAAAAAATAATTAACAATTTCATAATAATGCGGGGGCATTTTCTAGTCAAATGTTTTAATAAAAGTGCTACGGAGAGAAAAGTTAAATGTAAATCCTAAAACTTTGTATTTAATTCCACATTTCTCAGAATATTTTTTTCCAGAGAGGTGTCAATAGCAACATGACTTCCCGCGTAAGAATTTAAACAAGTGCTTCTTAAAAAGTGGCGCACTCTACCGGCAAAAAAATCTGTCCCCTAAATTACGACCATTCGTTCAACATTACGTTCAGACTCCTTGTATCTATACTTCGTGGTCAGACGAGTGGCCATTCACACAGCGGCCATTTTGATTTTTGCTTAGCCGGATGAGCAGCCATTTTGATTTTTGCTTAGCCGGATGAGCAGCCATTTTGATTTTTGCTTAGCCGGATGAGCAGCCATTTTGATTTTTGCTTAGCCGGATGAGCAGCCATTTTGATTTTTGCTTAGCCGGATGAGCAGCCATTTTGATTTTTGCTTAGCCGGATGAGCAGCCATTTTGATTTTTGCTCAGCCGGATGAGCAGCCATTTTGATTTTTCATCGTCCGACAGTTTGATAATACGATTTTCGCTATGACGTCATCAGCATAATCGACCGATTTTGCCGTCTGACGAGCAGCCATTCAGACAGCGGCCATTTTGATTTTCATCGTCCGACAGTTTGATAATATGATTTTCGCTATGATGTCACCAGTATAATCGACCGATCTTACCGTCTGACGGTGGCCATTTTGATTTTTGCTCAGTCGGATGGGCGGCCATTTTGATTTTTATCGTCAGACAGTTTGATAATGTGATTTATTTCTTGGTCGGACGAATAGCCATTTTGATTTTTCGCCGTTACCCGTAAACTTTCGCGCCAATAGTTTGCCCCAGGCGAAAAATAATATTTTCCACGTACTTCGAATACATTCTTTTGCGTTAATCGACCGGATGGTGACATCGCAATTAGATAGGCCGAGAATGTTCAATACAATTAGATAGGTCGGGGAATGTTGACGACAATCCGTAAACTTTCACTCGCGCTAATAGTTTGCTTTGACTATCACTCTCCCAAATTCTTACCTTACCCAAGTGCAACACGATTGTCATATGCGCGCAAAGAATTGCCACATTTGCGAAAAGCAGTTTACCCCTGAGGAGAAAAAGTGCCGCGACCACTGTAACTTCACGGGTAAATATCGTGCTCCTGCTCATAATCGGTGTAATTTGAATTTCAGAGAGACGCACACAATTCCAATAGTTTTCCACAATTTGTCCGGTTACGATTCTCACTTTTAATAATATCCCTCGCGTCAACTTTTCCCTGTGAAATTACCCTTCTATAATTCTTGTGAGACGAAAGCGCTAAAATCATCATGATACGTAATAACCAGTTTACCGGCGAAGAAATAATTATAGGATTCAGCGACGCGACTTCGGAGTTTTCGCTCCAAGATCTTCGGCGACTCGTTGAATGTGTCCGGAGAGCTCGTGCGCAACCGCGCAGACAGCACAGGGTATATGTTCGGGACATAACATTAATCCTGCATTTTCAAAAATGGGGGAAATGAGGTGATCGCGATCTTTTCGGACATCGAACCAGATGACGATGAACGCAAAGCCAATTGGATCGAGCGTCGTCAGATCAGCGAGGAATAAGATACGTCCCGACGTATGATTGTGCGCCGGAAAACGTTCAACGACTGCAGCAGTGTTCGCCCTCAGAGCGAAAATAATATTTTCACCATACTTCGAATACATTCTTTTGTGCTAATCGACCGGGCGGCGACACCGCAATTAGATAGGCTGGGAATGTTGATGGTGATCCGTAAACTTTTACGCTAATAGTTTACCTCCAGGCTTATTTCCCACTCGATGGGGTATATAAAACGTGGGCCTATTCCGATGATGACGCTGGTCTCATCGTCTCTTCGCGTCGTGAACTGCTCTTACTAGTGAAAAACAAGAAACCGATTGAAACGCGATGGATCTAACAAAAGTTAACCACGTCGGCCGTCTGGAGAATCCGCCAACCAAGAAGATGTCGGAACTTGAAATTGGAGCGGCGTACAACATCACGGGCTTACGGCTGGTCAAAACGAAATTTGGGGTATGTGTTCTGGCGACGATCGATGAAGATTACAACGTCTTCTTGCCACCGAGAATCGCAAGGGTCCTGCAGGAAGATTCAAATCAGCTGGCTGAAATGTGCAACATGGCTGGGCAAAATCGCCTGCAAATGAAATATCTTGGTGGGGAATTCAACAAGCTCGAATTTTCATGCGGTTATGTGCCATAAATAAACTATGCGATCACCAACCACCACGTCTACAAAAATTCATCCGCGAGGGGATGAAAGCAGGCGTGCTGGAGATCGAACTTTCGCCAACCGGATCCGAACGGGAGTTGTAACGAATCTCGGAAATATCAACCGGTACCAGCCTCTCGCTGCGGGGCTTTCGACATTCGTTGAGCTGCCCAAGGATATTCAGCGGAAGAGGGCGGTGGTGAACGTGAAAAACAACGATGAAAGATGCCTTCTCTGGCCCATCACTGCAGCCCGCCACCCGGCCAACACCCCCACCGATAGAACTAACCATTATCGCCGCTTTATCTCCGAGTTGAACTGTACAGGCATCAAATTCCCTGTCACTCTACATGATGTGAAAAAGCTTGAGATTCCATATTGATACCTGGACAGACCGAGACCCTACCTTGGGGGTTTGTCCCAGCCCCCTGATAGCTATAGGATAAAACTGTACACGTTTAATTATTGTGAATATTTACGCTTGACGCCTCGGGCGATCCGCCATCATGCGGAAACGATTTAGACTGGATTTGAAAATGTGAATTCATATACTTAACATTTATTTGTTTATTTATTTATTTATTTATTCATTTATTTATTTATTATCAATATTTATTTATTTACTTTTTTCCCATTTGATTAACAAATGGGAAAAAAGTTTTCGGAAAACTTTTTTTCATTTTCTGAAAACTTTTTTTTGTTTTCTGAAAACTTTTTTTCATTTTCTGAAAACTTTTTTTCGTTTTCTGAAAACTTTTCACGTGGTAAACGAATAAAAATGAATAATTCACATTAACACGTAAAAAAAGTTTTCAGGAAATGAAAATAAGTTTTCCGAAAACGAAAAAAAGTTTTCTGAAAATGAAAATAAGTTTTCTGAATGTTACGGGGTAGATTGCGTAGGCTCCGATGAGCGGTAATCGTAGCTTACTCCACGCCCAGCCAAGGTGTTATTTGGCTATTGTAGGGTCCGTTCACGTCGACTATGCACTCGCGTGCTACTACTCCCAATGCAGGAAGGGAATGGAATAGAAAGGGATCGGTATTAAGGGAAGGTAAACGATTTAAAGTATATGATTGTTTATTAGTGGTCAATGCAACGGAGTCGGTCAAGGGAAAAAGGGTATGGTCTTGGTTTAGAGGGATAGGTGTCTTGCTTGAGTGCTGGGATGGATCTGCCTGCTTCTGCCGGATGTAGCAGGCGAGCTGGCCGCGAGTTACAGGAGAACCTGCTGACTCGCGAACGATAAGGGTAGACTACAGAGCGTAAGGTAACTAAGAGCGTGGGAAAGGAATATGAAGTCTGGAGGACGTAACACGCCCCCCCTTGGGGAAGAACATTCGGTGAGGGTACGAAATAGAATGTTCGGAAAGAAGCGGAAGGCCATGAAACGTAGTGACTCACTTACAGAATATTACAAAGAAAGGTCTTAAAATCTAGCGCCTAGATGTTAGTGCGCGTTTAAGTGGGTTAGTGTACATTTGAATAAAAAAAAATTTTATAAATGACATCTTATCGTACTGAATCACTTACAGAATATTACAAAGAAGGGTCTTAAAATATAGCGCCTAGATGTTAGTGCGCGTTTAAGTGGGTTAGTATACATTTGAATAAAAGAAAAAAAATTATAAATGACATCTTATCGTACTGAATCACTTACAGAATATTACAAAGAGGAGTCTTAAAATATAGCGCCTAGATGTTAGTGCGCGTTCAAGTGGGTTAGTATACATTTGAATAAAAAAAAATTTATAAATGACATCTTATAAATGTGGTGGTATATATGATAGATATTGTATATATGATAGATATTGTGTATGTTATAAACGAAACTTATGCAACGTGCTGATGATTATATTATGGCTGCAGATTATTATGGGCAGAATAAGGCAATGAAAGAATATAATTGCTAATAGCGGAGGGCTTAGCGCCAAACTTCGAGTGGTTCGGAGCTATCGTTAAGGCTTTGCTCGGGGAGCAATTTACGCGGCTTAGGTATGCCTAGTTCCGTCATTTCAATTTCCGATTGGGTCCGGAGCAGCGACGAAGAGCGAGTAGGCAGGTCATCGGGAAATGGTATTATTTCTAGGTGCGGGTGGTGGATGGCATGGCGCGTAGGAATTTGGGGTTTTGTACGACGCGGGTGAGGGATATGTTTAAGGCTGGAAATAATTTGTTCTGGTGATAGAATTTTAGGTTGGACGATACCTTTTTGGGCTAAGGGGATAGCGTCTACTAAACTGGACAGGTCAAGTTCGTATTCGTTCGAGCGTCGGTCCAGGTCAATTAGTCGGTTAAGTGTACCAATTTCAATTTATTGAAATGGACGATTTTAGTTTTTCGGGGGGTAATCCAAATTTCAGCGTTAATATTGTCAATTATACGTTTAATCGTATACACTCCTTTATAGTGGTCGTCGAATTTGGATCGGGTTTCGTTCAGTAGATAGACCTTTTGACCTGCTTCGAAATTTTGGCTGTTGACGTTACGGTCGTAATACGTCTTGGAACGATGCTTTGCTTGTTGTAGGTTGGACGCGGCGTGTTTTCGTATGCTGGATAGATTAGCGATTAAGTCTAGAAGGAAGGAATCGTAGGAACGAGTATACGCGCTGGCAGGGTTCGCGTCTGTTGGGAGTCTGGCTTGAGAGCCAAAAATTAGTTGGTGGGGGGTGAAGTTAGTACCTTCGTGCTTCGCGGTGTTATAACAAAAAATTGCAAAGCGGATGTAATCGTCCCAGTCTTTACCAGCATCCGTGTAGTGTTTGATGTGCTCAGTGAGAACAAGGTGACTGCGTTCTAGCGATCCGTTAGACTGTGGGCGGTAAGCTGTGGTTCGTATTTGCTCAATTTTGACAAGTTTACAAAGATGTTTGATGACTGTGCTCATAAAATTCTGTCCTTGGTCTGTGAGTATTGCTCGAGGAGCACCGTAACGTGTAATGTACTCTTTTGCGAATGCTGCGCCTATAGTTTTGGCGGTGGCATCAGGTAAAGGGATGGCGTCCAGGAATTTTGTCAAATTGCATTGTATCGTCAAAAGATATTTGTTGTTCGATTTAGTAAGGGGTAGAGGTCCAACAATATCTAATGCCACTTTGTCGAATGCATCGGCAGGCGTGTCCGTTATCATCATTGGCAATTTGGTTTTTACTCTGACCAATTTTTTTCTTTGGCAACTCTCGCAAGTTCTTATGGAATCTTGGATTTGTTCTTTCATACGGGGCCAAAAATACTTTTGTCTAATGCGGTTATATATTTTAGTGACACCTTGATGACCGCCGATCAACGATTCGTGGCATTCTCTGATTATTTCTTTTCGTAAACATTCGTCTGGGATGACAGTCGTGTTTCGACAAAGGATGATTTGAATTTCTAAGTCTGCGAAAATATAGGATAGAAGTTTTCGGATAACGCGAGGATCGAGAGCGTCTAAACTGTCATCGGTTATCGGGAGGGCAAGAGACTTTAGGTTTGAATCGGCTAAAGCCGTTTTCAGTTTGGACAATAGCTTGAAGATATCGTATAGATTGCTTCTATCTGAGCCTTTTGTTTTCAATACTAGGGTGAAAATACGTCGACTATTGTGCTTAGATTCAATGATATCAAATTTTCGCCGACGAGGCCTCATTACTATTTTTGGGTCAACCATATTCTCGCCGGCAAGTTGGGCTGGTATACCCTTGATCCAAGCGCAGTCTGTCGATATGAAGTGCGCATAGTTGGTTTTGAGCATCAAAAGTCCATCATTGGTATCTTTGACATTGTCCGATACTGGTATGTCGTCCAAGTTGTCAATAAAATATGCGAAACCGTGAGGGTCATTAATTTGATCATCGTTAGTGTTGAGAGCACTGTCATGGTTATGGTCAGTAATTTCCATATGGGAGTCGAATTGTTGAGTGCACGTATAGTATTCAGCGTCCGTGAGCAAGTCGGAACTGTCGTCGTTTTCAGAGGTGGGCGGGAGGGGCGAGGGGGGAGGGGAACAGGAGTGTAAGGAAGGGTTCGTCGGCCTGAAAGTAGCGGGGGAGTATCTCCTAGTGGGACGCGGAGGCCCGACAGGGGGGGGCATGATGATGTCAGTGGGTGGGGGTGAAGGTGGAATCGAACGAGGTGCTGCAGGTTTGGTCGGACGTTCCGATTCCTTTCGGAGATGGCGGCGGGGGGGTAATCCAGATGTGGAAGGGACAGGGTCAGGGAGGTTAGTACAAACGGGTGGGGGTGTAATGCAGGGGCGCGCGGTGGCAGGAAGCGGAGAGTCGAGGCGGCAAACGGTGATTCTTATTTTCGAATTTTTAAAAACGTAATGGATCATTTTGCGCACCGCGCTCCATTCTAATTTGTCGAGTCCGCAACCTATCAATGGTATCGAGACGGATGTTACGCCATCTTCTTGCAAGGTTTTCCTAAAGTTAACCAAGGTGTCAAAAAAAAAACGTGGGGCAAAGGTTTGTCACTGTATTTGGACTTTGTAACTAGGTTATAGATTTTCCGGTTTCCATGTACCACAGAAATAACGTCAGTCACAGTCGGGTCGAATTCTCTAAGTTGTTCGCGGTTTATGAATTTACGTTCTGTCAGTTCTGAAGCGATTCCTTTTGACATCTGGCAGTCAGCCGATATGCAATGAGCCAAGTTATCCTATTGCTGTAAAAGGTCAGCTTTTATTTCTTTGATACGTCTATTACGCATGAGAGGAAAAGTTTCGCTTTCTATGAGGAAATCGCTATAAGAAGGCCCCGGTAAATCGGTGGCTGGACAAAAGTCATCGGTACCTGATTCAGTTTCTGGGGTCTGTAAGTCATCCGAGCTAAGGGAAGAATCTGAAAAATAGCTCAGGTATGGTCTTTTATGAGGCCCAGGATTTGTTGAAGAATTTGTTTCGCGATGGCGTTTAGGTTGGCGATGTACTGCGATCGGTGCCGGGGTAACGAGGGGGGGTTTGAGCAACGGAGTTTCTCTATCGCTGAACTCATCGTCGGAGAGATCAGAGGAATCAGCGGAAACAGAGGAATCAGAGGAGTGTATCGTCCTACAGGGTTGTGAGATTTTAGGGTGTTTCAGCGGAGCTGGGTTGGTGGACTCGTCTGTGGTCTGTCGAGGGCGTCTGGGGTACTGATGAGTCTTTTTAGTGCGTTTTTTTGGTTTATCGCTAGAGGCTTCAGTCGTTGGACGGGGGCGTTTTGCATCTATGGGAAGAATTTGAGCGGTGTCGGGCGGTGCGTTCCTGGACAGAGCGTCAGCGTTGGTATTAGATTTTCCGGACTTGTGTTTCGTATCGAAGTCGTACTCTGCCAGTTCTAAGCTCCATCGTAATAAACGGGAATTAGGCTTCTTGACGCTTTTTACCCATTTGAGTGGCTCGTGGTCTGTTATTAAAGTGAACTTCTGACGATAGATGTAGGGGCGGAAGTGATTCATACTCCAGTAGGCGGCTAAGAATTCTTTATCAGGTACCGAGTAGTTTAATTCAGCGGGCTTGAGGGCTCGGGATGCGTATGCTACCGGTAGGTCGGCACCGTCTTTATCTTGACTGAGAATTGCACCTATCGCGAATTTTGACGCGTCTGTAGTGAGCGTGAATGGTTTGTTGAAGTCCGGGTGTTGTAGAATTGGTTCTTTGCATAAACAATCGCGTAAGGTTTCAAAGGCAGACTGGTGTTCAGACGTCCAGATGAAAGGGGTATCCTTTTTTGTTAAATTGTTAAGGCATTTAGCAATTTTTCCAAAATTTGGAACAAATCTTCGGTAATAACCTAAAAGGCCAAGGAACTGTCTAACATTTTTGGGACTTTTGGGGACAGGATACTCTTTTACAGCTATTAATTTACCAGGGTCAGGTTTTACTCCTGACTCAGTTATGAGGTGTCCGAGGTAAACGACTTCCTTGCGCAAGAATTCGCACTTGTCTGGCTGTAGAGTTAAACCAGCAGCGGTTAGTCGCTTCATTAATTTCCGAAATTTAATTTCATGTTCTTGCAAGTTTCGAGCGTAAATAACTATGTCATCTAAATATACGAACATCTCGTTGCCTTGTAGGCCTAGAAGGACTTGGTCCATGAGCCTTTGAAACGTGGCGGGGGCGTTCTTTAGTCCGAAGGGCATACGAGAAAATTCATAATGGCCTCTAGGTGTCGAAAATGCAGTTTTCGTGCTGTGATCCGGATGCATGGGAATTTGGTGGAACCCGGAAGCAAGGTCGAATGTGGAAAAGTATTTAGCTGAGCCAAGCTGGTCAAGGATTTCCGTGATATCGGGCATGGGGTATGCGTCGCCGACTGTTTTTTCGTTAAGTTTTCTGTAGTCGATTACCATACGCCATCGTTTATTGCCGTCACTATCCGGTTTTTTTGGAACGATCCACACCAGGGAATTGTACGGAGATGAGGAATGTTTAATAAGATTTTGTTTGAGTAGTTTATCAACTTGGGATTCGATTTCGTCTTTGTGAATTTTGGGAAAACGGTATTGTTTGGTATGAATAGGCGTATTGTCCGTCGTGGGGATAGTGTGATGAGATAAATTGGTGTGGCCTAATTTATCACCTGGGAGATAAAAGAGATGGTTAAATTCTGTTACGAGGTCAAATATAGATTGTTTTTCGGTCTCATTCAAATGATCAAGATGTAAGCTGCTCTTTAGGACGTCCAATCTTTCTGACCTACTGTCAGTCAAGAGCACTGTTGCGGCACCGGGACAGGGTGTACTGTCGTCAGGGATAGGAGGATCGGATTGCAGTTGCGCGAGGTCAGTGGACTGGATGGGGCAGGAGGGGGGATTATTAGTCGGTCGCGATGTACGCTTGGCGGCAGAAAGAATTAATGAGTTGCGGAGGAGAGGGCCTGGGTGCGAAACGAGGGTTTTGGCGCGGGCATCGCTGTGGTGGTTACTCGATGCAGTGGGCGTAGCGTTGGACATGACTGTACTCAGTGGCTCGTCGAACTCGTCTAGGGTTACTGTTGGGGGACTTATCTCTACGGCAGATTCGTTACAATTGAACGCGTACGAGTAAGCGATGCCGTTCTGGTTTTCAACTAACGCTTCACCACATAGAACATTGTTGCCTAAATCGATGCGTTTAAGGTAACCTACTTTAGTGTCTAGGTTCGCAACTATTAGTGGGATGGCTTTCACGGTACGGGCCTGTATTGTAATTACGCGCGTTTTTTCGGGCGCGGACGAGGGTTCATCGAATTTACTAAAGTGGATTGGCAATGAGGATCCAAGCATCACCGAGTTTGAGTTGAAAGAAATAGTTGCTTTCTCTTTTCGTAAGAAGGGCTGGCCTAAGATGCCGTCGTGCGGAATCGGAAACGAGTCAGGGACCAAGTGAAAGGTATGGGATTTATTATTAAAACGTATTGCCGTTTTTGCGATAGTTTGCGTCTTTTTGTCTGTTATACCAGTCAGCGTCAAACGTTCGTCGGTTGTTCGTCGTACGAGGGGCCTAACGGAACTTTCTTTGACCAAGTTGACGTCTGCACCGGTGTCAATAATAAATGTAGATATTTTCATTAGCTCGGGGGTGTCGATCGAAATTAGTGGAGGGTCAGCTGAAGCTGTTATGAGGATATGACTTGAAGATCGGAACGCTAGTTGTTTGCATTGCTCGCGGGCGCGTTCTCCCCGCGGGCGATGTTCCCGTTTAAATGTTTATTTGAGCCTGCATTGCCTTGGTTATTACGCGGAAAGGATCTACATCGGTCTACTGTGTGGCCTCTGCGATTACAATTGTCGCAGTGCAGTTCTTGGTTTACGTTGCATTCATTGTGGAAGTGGCCCATTCTGCGACATTTGGTACAATATCTTTTACTTTCCAAACGGTGACATTCCGTGATGGAGTGACCCTGGTGGTTACAAAATTGACAAGTGCTGGGCAGAGCATTAACGTGGTCAGCAGAACTGTTGTTCGGATGGAGTGCTTGGGCGTAGGTTCCGGGTTCAGTACGAGGCGCTGGTTGATAAACGTAACCACGTGTGGGCAATGACAACAGGGGGGGGATAGAGGAGGCCGCGGTGGGCACCTGAGACGGAGGAGCAGTATGGGGGGGTAACGGCAGACACATGGGTGTAGAGGGGGTAAAATAATGTGCAGAGAATTGCATCTGACGGTTAATTAGCTCGGCTTCTTCACCTTCGGCGATGCTGACGGCAGTTTCGAAGGTTGGTAATGGTCTGATAGTAGCGATTCTCCACTCCAATTCTGGCCGAAGCCCTCTAATAAACGATCTAGAGGTATCCTTCTTTAGATCGTTCAGTAGAAGCGTTGCTAAGTCTGGTGGGTGTTTGGCTATGATTGCTGTGCTTATTTCTTTTGATATTGCTCTTATTCTGCACGAGTAATCTATGATGCGCTCATATGGTTGTTGTGTAATTCTATCTAATTGAGCAGATAACTGGCGTATGGGGATATCCGGGCGGTATGCTCGGCTAAGGGCAGTTATGAGGTCCTCGACGTCATTACAATTAATGCCTATTAAATATTGGGAAGCGGGGCCTGTAACCTTTGATTGCGCAAATTTGGCGAAGGTCATTTTATCCGAAGCTTTTATAAGAGTCTCTACGTGACGTAATTGTTCTACAAATGAGTCAAAGGGCATGTTGTGGCCGTCAAAGGGGGGAATTGTCGGCAAGACATCTTTTACTGACCAAAAATTTGAACCGGCTTCGTTAGTTGGTGCCATGTTGATTTAAGCAGGGTATTGCAAGTACAGGAATAAAAATATCAACTTAATACTAAGACTTAGAATAGACTTACAGGGCGAAGGTAAACGCAAAAACAGAGTACAGCATGGTTCTAGGCAGCTGGACGCAGGTGAAACTTGAAGAGGCGATACACGTCATGCGTCGGCACGAGGAGGGTATAGATGAGGTACTCCGTGGCGTGTTGATAAATAAGTGTGGTAATCCAGGTCTTAGGGCGATGTCACTTTCGGGTCCAGGTTCTCGTCTCAACAGGGTTGCAGGAGTCCGAATGAGCGGGAAGGGTCCATTCAATATTTGTCGGTTCGAAGGGTGATGTGTTCAGATGCGGTGTGCGGCTTAACTTGGCTATCGCACTGAATTTCCACTCGCTACACAGTTATTCGACGTCGTACGTATCGATGAATTTCAATAGTACCAAAATGTGACGGAGTTTTTGAAATTGGGGACTGTTTGCAGAGCCTGTGTCCGTGGCGAGTTGAATAGGTTCTGCATGCCTGTCACAGTACCTCGTGGGCCGGAGTTCGTTCGTAACACGGCTATCACTGATTGATACGGCGTTAGAAATTTTGAGCACTGAACACTTTCGTAGAAAACATGCAGCACTGCACTGACGGGTAGGTCGACGGGCAAAACCGCTGCCACCAAAATGTTACGGGGTAGATTGCGTAGGCTCCGATGAGCGGTAATCGTAGCTTACTCCACGCCCAGCCAAGGTGTTATTTGGCTATTGTAGGGTCCGTTCACGTCGACTATGCACTCGCGTGCTACTACTCCCAATGCAGGAAGGGAATGGAATAGAAAGGGATCGGTATTAAGGGAAGGTAAACGATTTAAAGTATATGATTGTTTATTAGTGGTCAATGCAACGGAGTCGGTCAAGGGAAAAAGGGTATGGTCTTGGTTTAGAGGGATAGGTGTCTTGCTTGAGTGCTGGGATGGATCTGCCTGCTTCTGCCGGATGTAGCAGGCGAGCTGGCCGCGAGTTACAGGAGAACCTGCTGACTCGCGAACGATAAGGGTAGACTACAGAGCGTAAGGTAACTAAGAGCGTGGGAAAGGAATATGAAGTCTGGAGGACGTAACATGAAAATGAAAAAAAGTTTTCTGAAAATGAAAAAAAAATGTGTAATAATCGTATGGAAAAATTGCAGATTATTATTATTATTATTATTATTATTATTATTATTATTATTATTTTCATGGCATCGAGTACGGCGCATGTGCATGCAAAGGAGATAAGTGTGGAAATATTTGTATATTCAAATCTTTTATTGTAATTCGGAAAATACATACAAATTATGTTACATGGCTGTTTTATTTATCCTGCTATTGTGCGAACTATCAAAACCCAACCACTTCACATAGACCCGATTCCCCCGTTTGCGTAATACTTTCTCCACAAGATAGCCGTCGGGGTATTTTACTTTGCCGAGCTCCTCCTCGTAGAAGCCCCCCTCGATGGGATGATCTTGATAATCGGTAAGTTTGTACGTCGCGTCGGCGGATTGGTATCTTTCACCTCACTCGCGGTGAATATTTCAGTCGTTCAATTGGGCGTATAGCCTTTTTCGAATACATTCTTGTACTTGCTGATTCAAATTCGATCGCCCGCACTGAAGGTGCCAGGATGTCCCTAATTTGGGGGACACGGACCAGCCAGCGTGATACGCGACTCAAATCCAGCCGAGAATTTCTTTGCCGCAAGCTCGTCCGACGCATAGTTTTTGAATTATAAGCGATAGCGTTAGGCCAATCAGAGTGCACCATTTCATCCGGATTTGCCGCCACGGAAATTGCTGTTTTGTTCGTCTGGGTGAATTATTATTATTCGTTTACGAATTAAATATCGGCACCTCCACTCTCTCCCTGTTGTACCCCTTCTCGAGCACTGACCTCGGTATTGTTGCCGCGGCACACGCTGCCGGCCGCACACACACGGACGCACACTCGTGTGTGTGAAACATAAGCGAATGCCCAGCTACACAATACTACGAAACACACATCTACGACTGAAAATAAAAATAAATCCCCAAATAAATCAGCGGATTTAAGATTTAATGTTATAAAACACTTCCAATCATCGATGTATGCATCAAACTAGAGATTTTAGATGATTGATATGCCGTTAGGGCTCATAATTAGTCATTCAATCAATCTGAATTATGGTTTCCGAACATTTTTTGTGTCTTTGCAACATAATTTTTCCACTAGTTTGAAATTCATCATTGACATCCGATTTTTCAATAATGCGAGGGAAAAATAACTCGCTGAATTGACGTGTCAATAGGTTTGTAAATCGATTACGATTCACCTGAGTTAACACAAAATAACTGAATGAATGAGAATTCACTGAATCACTAAAAATGATAACCGAAATCACGAGAATTATTTGAGATATGCCTCTGAGGGTTTGTCGACGTAACGTAAACGTCATTTTCAATCAGACTGCCGTTCAAAACAATTTCATATGCCCACAGCTGTGATAGACTCATTATAGCATCTCGCGCAAGGTTGAAGGACCTCATTTTCTGTCTGAAAGACTATCGTCACACAAAAAATCCTCAAAATTCACTCACCCAAAGTCCTCAAAACTCTGCCTTCTCTTAACGCATGTCCGTTAATCTCTTTGACTCTAGGCGTGAAGATGTTTCAAATAATCGGAAAGAGATTAACGGACATGCGTTAAGAGAAGGCAGAGTTTTGAGGACTTTGGGTGAGTGAATTTTGAGGATTTTTTGTGTGACGATAGTCTTTCAGACAGAAAATGAGGTCCTTCAACCTTGCGCGAGATGCTATAATGAGTCTATCACAGCTGTGGGCATATGAAATTGTTTTGAACGGCAGTCTGATTGAAAATGACGTTTACGTTACGTCGACAAACCCTCAGAGGCATATCTCAAATAATTCTCGTGATTTCGGTTATCATTTTTAGTGATTCAGTGAATTCTCATTCATTCAGTTATTTTGTGTTAACTCAGGTGAATCGTAATCGATTTACAAACCTATTGACACGTCAATTCAGCGAGTTATTTTTCCCTCGCATTATTGAAAAATCGGATGTCAATGATGAATTTCAAACTAGTGGAAAAATTATGTTGCAAAGACACAAAAAATGTTCGGAAACCATAATTCAGATTGATTGAATGACTAATTATGAGCCCTAACGGCATATCAATCATCTAAAATCTCTAGTTTGATGCATACATCGATGATTGGAAGTGTTTTATAACATTAAATCTTAAATCCGCTGATTTATTTGGGGATTTATTTTTATTTTCAGTCGTAGATGTGTGTTTCGTAGTATTGTGTAGCTGGGCATTCGCTTATGTTTCACACACACGAGTGTGCGTCCGTGTGTGTGCGGCCGGCAGCGTGTGCCGCGGCAACAATACCGAGGTCAGTGCTCGAGAAGGGGTACAACAGGGAGAGAGTGGAGGTGCCGATATTTAATTCGTAAACGAATAATAATAATTCACCCAGACGAACAAAACAGCAATTTCCGTGGCGGCAAATCCGGATGAAATGGTGCACTCTGATTGGCCTAACGCTATCGCTTATAATTCAAAAACTATGCGTCGGACGAGCTTGCGGCAAAGAAATTCTCGGCTGGATTTGAGTCGCGTATCACGCTGGCTGGTCCGTGTCCCCCAAATTAGGGACATCCTGGCACCTTCAGTGCGGGCGATCGAATTTGAATCAGCAAGTACAAGAATGTATTCGAAAAAGGCTATACGCCCAATTGAACGACTGAAATATTCACCGCGAGTGAGGTGAAAGATACCAATCCGCCGACGCGACGTACAAACTTACCGATTATCAAGATCATCCCATCGAGGGGGGCTTCTACGAGGAGGAGCTCGGCAAAGTAAAATACCCCGACGGCTATCTTGTGGAGAAAGTATTACGCAAACGGGGGAATCGGGTCTATGTGAAGTGGTTGGGTTTTGATAGTTCGCACAATAGCAGGATAAATAAAACAGCCATGTAACATAATTTGTATGTATTTTCCGAATTACAATAAAAGATTTGAATATACAAATATTTCCACACTTATCTCCTTTGCATGCACATGCGCCGTACTCGATGCCATGAAAATAATAATAATAATAATAATAATAATAATAATAATAATAATAATCTGCAATTTTTCCATACGATTATTACACATTTTTTTTTCATTTTCAGAAAACTTTTTTTCATTTTCATGTTACGTCCTCCAGACTTCATATTCCTTTCCCACGCTCTTAGTTACCTTACGCTCTGTAGTCTACCCTTATCGTTCGCGAGTCAGCAGGTTCTCCTGTAACTCGCGGCCAGCTCGCCTGCTACATCCGGCAGAAGCAGGCAGATCCATCCCAGCACTCAAGCAAGACACCTATCCCTCTAAACCAAGACCATACCCTTTTTCCCTTGACCGACTCCGTTGCATTGACCACTAATAAACAATCATATACTTTAAATCGTTTACCTTCCCTTAATACCGATCCCTTTCTATTCCATTCCCTTCCTGCATTGGGAGTAGTAGCACGCGAGTGCATAGTCGACGTGAACGGACCCTACAATAGCCAAATAACACCTTGGCTGGGCGTGGAGTAAGCTACGATTACCGCTCATCGGAGCCTACGCAATCTACCCCGTAACATTTTGGTGGCAGCGGTTTTGCCCGTCGACCTACCCGTCAGTGCAGTGCTGCATGTTTTCTACGAAAGTGTTCAGTGCTCAAAATTTCTAACGCCGTATCAATCAGTGATAGCCGTGTTACGAACGAACTCCGGCCCACGAGGTACTGTGACAGGCATGCAGAACCTATTCAACTCGCCACGGACACAGGCTCTGCAAACAGTCCCCAATTTCAAAAACTCCGTCACATTTTGGTACTATTGAAATTCATCGATACGTACGACGTCGAATAACTGTGTAGCGAGTGGAAATTCAGTGCGATAGCCAAGTTAAGCCGCACACCGCATCTGAACACATCACCCTTCGAACCGACAAATATTGAATGGACCCTTCCCGCTCATTCGGACTCCTGCAACCCTGTTGAGACGAGAACCTGGACCCGAAAGTGACATCGCCCTAAGACCTGGATTACCACACTTATTTATCAACACGCCACGGAGTACCTCATCTATACCCTCCTCGTGCCGACGCATGACGTGTATCGCCTCTTCAAGTTTCACCTGCGTCCAGCTGCCTAGAACCATGCTGTACTCTGTTTTTGCGTTTACCTTCGCCCTGTAAGTCTATTCTAAGTCTTAGTATTAAGTTGATATTTTTATTCCTGTACTTGCAATACCCTGCTTAAATCAACATGGCACCAACTAACGAAGCCGGTTCAAATTTTTGGTCAGTAAAAGATGTCTTGCCGACAATTCCCCCCTTTGACGGCCACAACATGCCCTTTGACTCATTTGTAGAACAATTACGTCACGTAGAGACTCTTATAAAAGCTTCGGATAAAATGACCTTCGCCAAATTTGCGCAATCAAAGGTTACAGGCCCCGCTTCCCAATATTTAATAGGCATTAATTGTAATGACGTCGAGGACCTCATAACTGCCCTTAGCCGAGCATACCGCCCGGATATCCCCATACGCCAGTTATCTGCTCAATTAGATAGAATTACACAACAACCATATGAGCGCATCATAGATTACTCGTGCAGAATAAGAGCAATATCAAAAGAAATAAGCACAGCAATCATAGCCAAACACCCACCAGACTTAGCAACGCTTCTACTGAACGATCTAAAGAAGGATACCTCTAGATCGTTTATTAGAGGGCTTCGGCCAGAATTGGAGTGGAGAATCGCTACTATCAGACCATTACCAACCTTCGAAACTGCCGTCAGCATCGCCGAAGGTGAAGAAGCCGAGCTAATTAACCGTCAGATGCAATTCTCTGCACATTATTTTACCCCCTCTACACCCATGTGTCTGCCGTTACCCCCCCATACTGCTCCTCCGTCTCAGGTGCCCACCGCGGCCTCCTCTATCCCCCCCCTGTTGTCATTGCCCACACGTGGTTACGTTTATCAACCAGCGCCTCGTACTGAACCCGGAACCTACGCCCAAGCACTCCATCCGAACAACAGTTCTGCTGACCACGTTAATGCTCTGCCCAGCACTTGTCAATTTTGTAACCACCAGGGTCACTCCATCACGGAATGTCACCGTTTGGAAAGTAAAAGATATTGTACCAAATGTCGCAGAATGGGCCACTTCCACAATGAATGCAACGTAAACCAAGAACTGCACTGCGACAATTGTAATCGCAGAGGCCACACAGTAGACCGATGTAGATCCTTTCCGCGTAATAACCAAGGCAATGCAGGCTCAAATAAACATTTAAACGGGAACATCGCCCGCGGGGAGAACGCGCCCGCGAGCAATGCAAACAACTAGCGTTCCGATCTTCAAGTCATATCCTCATAACAGCTTCAGCTGACCCTCCACTAATTTCGATCGACACCCCCGAGCTAATGAAAATATCTACATTTATTATTGACACCGGTGCAGACGTCAACTTGGTCAAAGAAAGTTCCGTTAGGCCCCTCGTACGACGAACAACCGACGAACGTTTGACGCTGACTGGTATAACAGACAAAAAGACGCAAACTATCGCAAAAACGGCAATACGTTTTAATAATAAATCCCATACCTTTCACTTGGTCCCTGACTCGTTTCCGATTCCGCACGACGGCATCTTAGGCCAGCCCTTCTTACGAAAAGAGAAAGCAACTATTTCTTTCAACTCAAACTCGGTGATGCTTGGATCCTCATTGCCAATCCACTTTAGTAAATTCGATGAACCCTCGTCCGCGCCCGAAAAAACGCGCGTAATTACAATACAGGCCCGTACCGTGAAAGCCATCCCACTAATAGTTGCGAACCTAGACACTAAAGTAGGTTACCTTAAACGCATCGATTTAGGCAACAATGTTCTATGTGGTGAAGCGTTAGTTGAAAACCAGAACGGCATCGCTTACTCGTACGCGTTCAATTGTAACGAATCTGCCGTAGAGATAAGTCCCCCAACAGTAACCCTAGACGAGTTCGACGAGCCACTGAGTACAGTCATGTCCAACGCTACGCCCACTGCATCGAGTAACCACCACAGCGATGCCCGCGCCAAAACCCTCGTTTCGCACCCAGGCCCTCTCCTCCGCAACTCATTAATTCTTTCTGCCGCCAAGCGTACATCGCGACCGACTAATAATCCCCCCTCCTGCCCCATCCAGTCCACTGACCTCGCGCAACTGCAATCCGATCCTCCTATCCCTGACGACAGTACACCCTGTCCCGGTGCCGCAACAGTGCTCTTGACTGACAGTAGGTCAGAAAGATTGGACGTCCTAAAGAGCAGCTTACATCTTGATCATTTGAATGAGACCGAAAAACAATCTATATTTGACCTCGTAACAGAATTTAACCATCTCTTTTATCTCCCAGGTGATAAATTAGGCCACACCAATTTATCTCATCACACTATCCCCACGACGGACAATACGCCTATTCATACCAAACAATACCGTTTTCCCAAAATTCACAAAGACGAAATCGAATCCCAAGTTGATAAACTACTCAAACAAAATCTTATTAAACATTCCTCATCTCCGTACAATTCCCTGGTGTGGATCGTTCCAAAAAAACCGGATAGTGACGGCAATAAACGATGGCGTATGGTAATCGACTACAGAAAACTTAACGAAAAAACAGTCGGCGACGCATACCCCATGCCCGATATCACGGAAATCCTTGACCAGCTTGGCTCAGCTAAATACTTTTCCACATTCGACCTTGCTTCCGGGTTCCACCAAATTCCCATGCATCCGGATCACAGCACGAAAACTGCATTTTCGACACCTAGAGGCCATTATGAATTTTCTCGTATGCCCTTCGGACTAAAGAACGCCCCCGCCACGTTTCAAAGGCTCATGGACCAAGTCCTTCTAGGCCTACAAGGCAACGAGATGTTCGTATATTTAGATGACATAGTTATTTACGCTCGAAACTTGCAAGAACATGAAATTAAATTTCGGAAATTAATGAAGCGACTAACCGCTGCTGGTTTAACTCTACAGCCAGACAAGTGCGAATTCTTGCGCAAGGAAGTCGTTTACCTCGGACACCTCATAACTGAGTCAGGAGTAAAACCTGACCCTGGTAAATTAATAGCTGTAAAAGAGTATCCTGTCCCCAAAAGTCCCAAAAATGTTAGACAGTTCCTTGGCCTTTTAGGTTATTACCGAAGATTTGTTCCAAATTTTGGAAAAATTGCTAAATGCCTTAACAATTTAACAAAAAAGGATACCCCTTTCATCTGGACGTCTGAACACCAGTCTGCCTTTGAAACCTTACGCGATTGTTTATGCAAAGAACCAATTCTACAACACCCGGACTTCAACAAACCATTCACGCTCACTACAGACGCGTCAAAATTCGCGATAGGTGCAATTCTCAGTCAAGATAAAGACGGTGCCGACCTACCGGTAGCATACGCATCCCGAGCCCTCAAGCCCGCTGAATTAAACTACTCGGTACCTGATAAAGAATTCTTAGCCGCCTACTGGAGTATGAATCACTTCCGCCCCTACATCTATCGTCAGAAGTTCACTTTAATAACAGACCACGAGCCACTCAAATGGGTAAAAAGCGTCAAGAAGCCTAATTCCCGTTTATTACGATGGAGCTTAGAACTGGCAGAGTACGACTTCGATACGAAACACAAGTCCGGAAAATCTAATACCAACGCTGACGCTCTGTCCAGGAACGCACCGCCCGACACCGCTCAAATTCTTCCCATAGATGCAAAACGCCCCCGTCCAACGACTGAAGCCTCTAGCGATAAACCAAAAAAACGCACTAAAAAGACTCATCAGTACCCCAGACGCCCTCGACAGACCACAGACGAGTCCACCAACCCAGCTCCGCTGAAACACCCTAAAATCTCACAACCCTGTAGGACGATACACTCCTCTGATTCCTCTGTTTCCGCTGATTCCTCTGATCTCTCCGACGATGAGTTCAGCGATAGAGAAACTCCGTTGCTCAAACCCCCCCTCGTTACCCCGGCACCGATCGCAGTACATCGCCAACCTAAACGCCATCGCGAAACAAATTCTTCAACAAATCCTGGGCCTCATAAAAGACCATACCTGAGCTATTTTTCAGATTCTTCCCTTAGCTCGGATGACTTACAGACCCCAGAAACTGAATCAGGTACCGATGACTTTTGTCCAGCCACCGATTTACCGGGGCCTTCTTATAGCGATTTCCTCATAGAAAGCGAAACTTTTCCTCTCATGCGTAATAGACGTATCAAAGAAATAAAAGCTGACCTTTTACAGCAATAGGATAACTTGGCTCATTGCATATCGGCTGACTGCCAGATGTCAAAAGGAATCGCTTCAGAACTGACAGAACGTAAATTCATAAACCGCGAACAACTTAGAGAATTCGACCCGACTGTGACTGACGTTATTTCTGTGGTACATGGAAACCGGAAAATCTATAACCTAGTTACAAAGTCCAAATACAGTGACAAACCTTTGCCCCACGTTTTTTTTTTGACACCTTGGTTAACTTTAGGAAAACCTTGCAAGAAGATGGCGTAACATCCGTCTCGATACCATTGATAGGTTGCGGACTCGACAAATTAGAATGGAGCGCGGTGCGCAAAATGATCCATTACGTTTTTAAAAATTCGAAAATAAGAATCACCGTTTGCCGCCTCGACTCTCCGCTTCCTGCCACCGCGCGCCCCTGCATTACACCCCCACCCGTTTGTACTAACCTCCCTGACCCTGTCCCTTCCACATCTGGATTACCCCCCCGCCGCCATCTCCGAAAGGAATCGGAACGTCCGACCAAACCTGCAGCACCTCGTTCGATTCCACCTTCACCCCCACCCACTGACATCATCATGCCCCCCCCTGTCGGGCCTCCGCGTCCCACTAGGAGATACTCCCCCGCTACTTTCAGGCCGACGAACCCTTCCTTACACTCCTGTTCCCCTCCCCCCTCGCCCCTCTCGCCCACCTCTGAAAACGACGACAGTTCCGACTTGCTCACGGACGCTGAATACTATACGTGCACTCAACAATTCGACTCCCATATGGAAATTACTGACCATAACCATGACAGTGCTCTCAACACTAACGATGATCAAATTAATGACCCTCACGGTTTCGCATATTTTATTGACAACTTGGACGACATACCAGTATCGGACAATGTCAAAGATACCAATGATGGACTTTTGATGCTCAAAACCAACTATGCGCACTTCATATCGACAGACTGCGCTTGGATCAAGGGTATACCAGCCCAACTTGCCGGCGAGAATATGGTTGACCCAAAAATAGTAATGAGGCCTCGTCGGCGAAAATTTGATATCATTGAATCTAAGCACAATAGTCGACGTATTTTCACCCTAGTATTGAAAACAAAAGGCTCAGATAGAAGCAATCTATACGATATCTTCAAGCTATTGTCCAAACTGAAAACGGCTTTAGCCGATTCAAACCTAAAGTCTCTTGCCCTCCCGATAACCGATGACAGTTTAGACGCTCTCGATCCTCGCGTTATCCGAAAACTTCTATCCTATATTTTCGCAGACTTAGAAATTCAAATCATCCTTTGTCGAAACACGACTGTCATCCCAGACGAATGTTTACGAAAAGAAATAATCAGAGAATGCCACGAATCGTTGATCGGCGGTCATCAAGGTGTCACTAAAATATATAACCGCATTAGACAAAAGTATTTTTGGCCCCGTATGAAAGAACAAATCCAAGATTCCATAAGAACTTGCGAGAGTTGCCAAAGAAAAAAATTGGTCAGAGTAAAAACCAAATTGCCAATGATGATAACGGACACGCCTGCCGATGCATTCGACAAAGTGGCATTAGATATTGTTGGACCTCTACCCCTTACTAAATCGAACAACAAATATCTTTTGACGATACAATGCAATTTGACAAAATTCCTGGACGCCATCCCTTTACCTGATGCCACCGCCAAAACTATAGGCGCAGCATTCGCAAAAGAGTACATTACACGTTACGGTGCTCCTCGAGCAATACTCACAGACCAAGGACAGAATTTTATGAGCACAGTCATCAAACATCTTTGTAAACTTGTCAAAATTGAGCAAATACGAACCACAGCTTACCGCCCACAGTCTAACGGATCGCTAGAACGCAGTCACCTTGTTCTCACTGAGCACATCAAACACTACACGGATGCTGGTAAAGACTGGGACGATTACATCCGCTTTGCAATTTTTTGTTATAACACCGCGAAGCACGAAGGTACTAACTTCACCCCCCACCAACTAATTTTTGGCTCTCAAGCCAGACTCCCAACAGACGCGAACCCTGCCAGCGCGTATACTCGTTCCTACGATTCCTTCCTTCTAGACTTAATCGCTAATCTATCCAGCATACGAAAACACGCCGCGTCCAACCTACAACAAGCAAAGCATCGTTCCAAGACGTATTACGACCGTAACGTCAACAGCCAAAATTTCGAAGCAGGTCAAAAGGTCTATCTACTGAACGAAACCCGATCCAAATTCGACGACCACTATAAAGGAGTGTATACGATTAAACGTATAATTGACAATATTAACGCTGAAATTTGGATTACCCCCCGAAAAACTAAAATCGTCCATTTCAATAAATTGAAATTGGCACACTTAACCGACTAATTGACCTGGACCGACGCTCGAACGAATACGAACTTGACCTGTCCAGTTTAGTAGACGCTATCCCCTTAGCCCAAAAAGGTATCGTCCAACCTAAAATTCTATCACCAGAACAAATTATTTCCAGCCTTAAACATATCCCTCACCCGCGTCGTACAAAACCCCAAATTCCTACGCGCCATGCCATCCACCACCCGCACCTAGAAATAATACCATTTCCCGATGACCTGCCTACTCGCTCTTCGTCGCTGCTCCGGACCCAATCGGAAATTGAAATGACGGAACTAGGCATACCTAAGCCGCGTAAATTGCTCCCCGAGCAAAGCCTTAACGATAGCTCCGAACCACTCGAAGTTTGGCGCTAAGCCCTCCGCTATTAGCAATTATATTCTTTCATTGCCTTATTCTGTCCATAATAATCTGCAGCCATAATATAATCATCAGCACGTTGCATAAGTTTCGTTTATAACATACACAATATCTATCATATATACAATATCTATCATATATACCACCACATTTATAAGATGTCATTTATAAATTTTTTTTTATTCAAATGTATACTAACCCACTTGAACGCGCACTAACATCTAGGCGCTATATTTTAAGACTCCTCTTTGTAATATTCTGTAAGTGATTCAGTACGATAAGATGTCATTTATAATTTTTTTTCTTTTATTCAAATGTATACTAACCCACTTAAACGCGCACTAACATCTAGGCGCTATATTTTAAGACCCTTCTTTGTAATATTCTGTAAGTGATTCAGTACGATAAGATGTCATTTATAAAATTTTTTTTTATTCAAATGTACACTAACCCACTTAAACGCGCACTAACATCTAGGCGCTAGATTTTAAGACCTTTCTTTGTAATATTCTGTAAGTGAGTCACTACGTTTCATGGCCTTCCGCTTCTTTCCGAACATTCTATTTCGTACCCTCACCGAATGTTCTTCCCCAAGGGGGGGCGTGTTACGTCCTCCAGACTTCATATTCCTTTCCCACGCTCTTAGTTACCTTACGCTCTGTAGTCTACCCTTATCGTTCGCGAGTCAGCAGGTTCTCCTGTAACTCGCGGCCAGCTCGCCTGCTACATCCGGCAGAAGCAGGCAGATCCATCCCAGCACTCAAGCAAGACACCTATCCCTCTAAACCAAGACCATACCCTTTTTCCCTTGACCGACTCCGTTGCATTGACCACTAATAAACAATCATATACTTTAAATCGTTTACCTTCCCTTAATACCGATCCCTTTCTATTCCATTCCCTTCCTGCATTGGGAGTAGTAGCACGCGAGTGCATAGTCGACGTGAACGGACCCTACAATAGCCAAATAACACCTTGGCTGGGCGTGGAGTAAGCTACGATTACCGCTCATCGGAGCCTACGCAATCTACCCCGTAACATTCAGAAAACTTATTTTCATTTTCAGAAAACTTTTTTTCGTTTTCGGAAAACTTATTTTCATTTCCTGAAAACTTTTTTTACGTGTTAATGTGAATTATTCATTTTTATTCGTTTACCACGTGAAAAGTTTTCAGAAAACGAAAAAAAGTTTTCAGAAAATGAAAAAAAGTTTTCAGAAAACAAAAAAAAGTTTTCAGAAAATGAAAAAAAGTTTTCCGAAAACTTTTTTCCCATTTGTTAATCAAATGGGAAAAAAGTAAATAAATAAATATTGATAATAAATAAATAAATGAATAAATAAATAAATAAATAAACAAATAAATGTTAAGTATATGAATTCACATTTTCAAATCCAGTCTAAATCGTTTCCGCATGATGGCGGATCGCCCGAGGCGTCAAGCGTAAATATTCACAATAATTAAACGTGTACAGTTTTATCCTATAGCTATCAGGGGGCTG